>NC_051216.1:0-300000 GCF_015220715.1 Pygocentrus nattereri | reverse complement strand
GCAGTCGTGCACTTTTTTGATAAGATCAAACACAAGGGCAAGAGCAAATATGTCAGTAAAGATGGAGTTCATTACTGTGATGTTTGCTTCCACTGCCTAGTGAAGAAGGATGAGTCCGTTCCTTTTGATGAAGCTGAACAGTACATATTTAATGCACTTGAGATAGAACAAAACGAAATGCTCTTCAGTTTTTACTGCACTGAGAAGGAAACCGCTGAGTTTGTAGATGAGGAGGGAATGATGAAGATTGGATCTTTAGCAGTGTCAATGCCAAAGATCTCACAGGGCAGGAATCGTTCAGTAATCCTTGAAATCAAGTTTGGTTTCACTGAGATGCAGGCAACCGCCACGGATGTTGATTCTGGTGAGACCACTTCAGTCAAAATGGACTTTATGTCCAAGTAATTTGTTTGATTCAGAAATATGAAGCATTTGTTTTAAACTTTATTCTATTGGTGTATATCAAATTATTTCCAGAAATTAAAATATAGTTGACTACAGGTTCAGCATTGAGTAAAATGTAATTATATAACAGATTGTAATCTAATATACTAGTGTGATGATTCCTAATTTATTGGGCAGTTAGAAACTTGTAAAATGCATATAGTTAAGCACAGCTTAAAATGCATAAGCACAGCTTGTTCTCACATGTAATGTCTTTGTTGAAAACCAAAAGAGATTTGGAGATTTAGAAGAAATCTTGTATATTACACATAATGTATGTATGAGGTCCTGTGTTTCTGACAATGCATCAAAAATATAAAACATGAAGACACTGTATTGTGCTGAATTATATATTGTTTTTCACTTTCTTGTTCTCATGAAGTATCTCTGTGCTATCTCTACATCAGGATGGACAGTCAGCTTAACATGATAAAAAGAGTTTAATATTTGAAAGCATGCAGAGACAGTTTAATGGTGTTAAAATGTATCCATGAAAATAATCTATATTATAAACCCATGTTAAAAGAAAATCTTGGAAGAAAATAAAGTAATCAAGAATTCAACTTTTTTTGTCAAAATATTTGAGGAGTCACATCATTTTCACACACACATGGTCACACACATCCTGGAACCTTTCCCAGTGTTTATTAGAAGGCAGGAAACACATTGGACAGGTTGCCAGTCCATCGTAGGGCACATTCTTTTCAGAAAAACAGTATAACAATAATTTCACTTGGAGGACACTGTATTATGTCTGTCAGACTACCTTCATTTGACTTTACTTATCTAAACAATAAAGCATATTATGAAGTCAAAATGTAATGTCAAAAAATGTTGGAAAAAAAACTAATTATAAAGTGACAGAAAAATCCAAACAATTTTCTTTATAAAATTCTTCAAAGTATCCTGCTTTTTGTCTTGATGCAGCTGAGCAAACGCTCTACCCTCAACCGGCTTTGTAAGGCACCAACTGAGATGCTTTTCCAGTACCCTTGAAGATGTTTGTAGATATGTCAAACTACTGTTTACTGCTCAAATCTACTTGTTGAGGGAGCATCACTTCCTAGTTTTAAAAATTTATCTTGTTTAAATCTTGTCTTGTCAATATACATGTGAATATCGTAGGACGGAGAATACACTAGAATATCGTCTAATAACTCTACAACGAACTTCCCCAATATGTCTCAGATGACATCATTAATAAATGCTTGAAACACAGAGGGGGCAACAGAGAGTCAACACTAAATACACATAATGCCCCCTAGTGGTCAAAAATGCAGTTTTCCATTCGCCCCCTTCTTTAACTCAAATTAAATTATATTAAATTAAATTAAGAATTAAGATATCCTTATTAGTCCCACAATGGGGAAATTTCACCTCCGCATTTAACCCATCTGTGAAGTGAAACACCACATACACTCTAGTGAGCACACACATACACTAGGGAGCAGTGATCACACTTGCCCAGAGCGGTGGGCAGCCCAATCCGCAGCGCCTGGGGAGCAGTTGGGGGTTAGGTGTCTTGCTCAAGGACACCTCAGTCATGTGCTGACGGCTCTGGGGATAGAAGCGGTGACCTTCCGGTCACAAGGCTGGATCCCTAACCTCCAGCCCATGACTGCCCCCTACACATGTGCTATGTAAGTCCAATTTGTGAAGTACTTAGTTCCTTAGAGCTGTTCTAGAGCTACTGGAACTAGGAGTAAGGGATACAGATAGGCTTTAGAAATTTGATTTAGATCTTTGTAATCAATGCAGGGTGTTAGGCCCCCATCTTTCTTTTTTATAAAGGAGTGCTTTGTCTATATACACGTCTAGGGTCTTCTGTTCCTCTTGTGTAATGGGGTATATTCTGGGTTTGGGGTGAATGGGATCGTAAACCAAGTCAATGGCACAGTCATGGGCCCAGTGAGGTGGCAGTTTGGTGGTGTTGTTCTCATTAAAAACTTCTTTCAGATCCAGGTATTTTTGGGGTACAACACAGGGTGATTCGGAATCTAGGCTCTCTATAGTGGTGGACCTAAGTGAAATTGATGGGGCTCTAATACAATGTTTCAAACAATATTCAGAACATTGCTTTATATTATGATCAGGCCAAGAGATAAGAGATTATGTTTTTCTAGCCATGGGAGTCCAAACGTAGCTTCAAAATCGGACTGCTCTAGAACCAAGAAGGAAAGTTCTTCTGTGTGTAGGGCACTAGTATGCATCTTTATGGGGATTTTGGAATGGGTAATGAGCTTTTGGCCAACAGGATCTGCATCTAGTGCTTTGACTCAATGAGGTTTGCAGGTTCTGGACTGGAAGTGTAGTCTTGTAATAGAGTTGTGTAGTAGAGTTTTGAGGAAAGTGTAACTGTATGGGTAACACCATAGATCTTGATACCAACCCCTTTGTGGTAATACTCACCGCATTAGTGGAGAAAACTTCACATGCTGTCCAGGGGTCGGTGCCTTGCTTTTCAATGGTCTCAATGGACACTCATGTAGCTGATGTCCAGCTTGACCACAATACAGACACAAATGAAGGTTGAATCAACGTTGTTTCTCTTTTTGGGATAGCTGAGATGAATCACATACCATTGGTTCCTTGCCTTCTTGTGTCTCTCTGGGGACTTTTACTTGGGTCAGGGAATATTTTGTTCTGATGTTCTTATTCTTTCTTCTGGAGTTCAATAAGTGATCTAACTTGATAGCCAAAGTAATCAGTTGTTCTAGACTCAAGTCATCATGTTTGCTAGCCAGTTCATTAACAATGTCTATGTTGAGCCCTTGTCTGAACATGACTAACAGGGCCACCTCATTACGGCCACTGTTAGCTGCTAGGCTTCTGAACTCCAGTGCAAATTCAACCACAGAATGACGTCCCTGTCGTAACTGGGATAAAAGTTCCCCACTAATTTTACCTTCATAGAGGTGGTCAAAAATGAGCTTGAATTCCTTGAGAAAGCTTTCATACATCCAACTCCTGAAAAGTGACCAGCTGGCTGTAGCCCACTCTAAAGCTTTGTCTGCTAAACGTGAGACTACAAAAGATATCTTAGCATGGTCTGATCTCTGGGGTGAATTATCGAAAAAAACACAGAACACTGCAATAAAAAACCCTACACTTATCAGGTTCACTTGAGTATTTATCAGGTTTACTAACCAGAAAAGTTACTGGTGAAGCTGCAGCAAAGGTGTTAGTGATAGCCGGGGTAGCGGGCTGTTCAGCGATGCTCACATTCTGAACTGGCTGGTCACCTGCTTGACACTGTTGACCAACTGATCCAGCTGAGCCTGCTGTTACCCTATTTTAATGGCCAGCCATTGTACATACATTCAGCTTGTTTCCAGACCAAGAGAGTCCAGTCCACAAAAAGCTGGTGTAGCTGCAGGTTTTTCTTCCATGAAAGCAAGGGCACCTGGCCAATTGTTTAAAGACTGAAACCAACTGATTTTTAAAGTAAAATTAGGTAAGCTCCAACATTTTTGCATGAAAACCCACAGCCACACTATCCCTTTGTGGAAAAAGCAACACTCCTGCTCCAGATCCTTGATCTAGTTACCTGACTTCATCCAGTTCACTGAGATAGTCTGGGATTCTTTTAACCCCTTAAAATCTCATATTAAAGTCCTCAAACATGGTCCTGGAGATCTACCACCCAGGAGGATTCAAGTCTAACACACCTGACTCTCATATTCAGGTGCTCCTGAAAGTGTACATTCATTAGATCAGGTGTGTTTGATTACAGGTCAAACTGAGCTCTGGTGGTAGATCTCCAGGACCAGAACTGGGCTTATTATTCACTAACTTCATGGGCAACAATGCAGACTAGCTATTCTATTCTTATGTTAAAGAAGTAGGTAGTAAAACTTTGGGCCCACAGGCAAGTCCTAGCCATTTAAGGGGTTAACTCAGGCACCTTTTGGGGCATGACTGCAGAGATTTTCTGTCCTCTATTATTACAACTCTTGAAAGCACAATCTGTCTGTTTATTGGTTTGGTATCTACTGTTCAAATGTTATCTATCACTGCTGTGTGACGCTATAATCACCATCATTTTGTGAGAAAAAACTTTCTGATGCTTCACTAGAAGATAATTTGTCACTTGCCTCAATCTCTCAAATGTAGTACCTCATATTTTTCTCTGAAAGCCTCAATTTTCACCTTCTGTGTTGGTTTGTATAGCCTTGTTACTGGAGCTTGGGAGAACAGCTTAACCCAAGGTAACACCCTAACCCATGGGGCAGGTTGAGCTGGCTTGACTTGGAAGTATTCTATTTTGGCCCTTTAATACCTTTTTTGTGTTGCTAGTTTTGCATGACCAGCATTTTTGGAGGGACTCATACACATTTTTTTTCTACCAGTTCCTGCTGTTTGTGCATGTTGAGACATCCAAACATGAATTTAAAGTGAAAGGAAACTTTCACAGTAACAAAACATTTACATCTTGTGATACATCTTGAGATGTACTAGGTAACAAAAGAACAACTTTATGTACCATCAGACAATCTTTAAGATAAGTAGGCTGCCTTTTCTGTTTAAATTCAGGCCTTACATTCCTTTTTCTTTTACGTCCTTTTGCATGACACGTTTCATCATATATGTTGATCAAACATCTTTGATAATGAGATAATGTTGGTTTGATTGATGTATGTGGTGCCACTAAGATGTTTCCTTTGATCAATGTTCAGAGAGAACTGTCCATTTCCTCATGATTAATTACCCCATTCATCTCCAAGTTGCATTAAGATAGGACATGGACATGGAGATAGGACATGGAGAGTGAGCACCTAAACATATACAAATACTATCAAATCTTATTTACATTTTTATAAAATTTTATTACAAAGCACTTTAAATGACACATTTCTAAACCTAAGATATGATATATGAAAAGATGCCCATGCCAGGATTATTTTTAAATCATACACATTGCCAGTGAAATATTTAAAATGTTTATTTAGTTTGAAGATTATAAACACTTTTGCTATTTTCAAAATCTATTTTACTTTACTGAAATAATCAATGAGAACATGTACAATTTTAGCATGTCTTCAAACCCAGAGGTTTCACAAGAACCATGCCACATTTCAGACATTCAAGCCTTTCTTCATTCCTTTCCCTTTTACACAAATTCCATTAAAATATCAGAACAATCTTAGATAATGAGGTAAGATTTGGTTGCCTGCTACATGCACCTATAGAACAGCTAATTTCAGTATGAAAATATATTCCAATTGCAGTCTACTAGGAGTTCATTGAAGCACATGTGGAATTAGAAATGTGCATAGATTCAAACACCAAACATAACACCAGAATCATACCTGTTGATGCCATGTGGATTATGACTAGAAGCCAAGTCATTGTTTGAACTGTATTTGTTGATCAATAGTAATCATTAAATGTCTGAAAGTATTTTAAATGCTTTGGTTGTTGATGCAGTTCTGAAGACTTCTGAGATGGGTACAAGTGCTAGGTGGACCACTATTATACATAATACACCTAGAAAATGTTGCTTTAATTCAATTAAAATCCCTTCTTTATTGTCAACATGTTTTTGGAATCACAGTTGATGTTCTATCAAATTATTTCTTTGCTTAGGGATTTCGAATATTATTAGCTTTAATGAAACAAGATTTTACTCTTCAAGACATTTAGATAGAAATTTAAAATAAAGAATTTTGTCAGAATTTTGAAATAAAGACCTTTCAAGAGATGCTTGGTGAATGAAACTTAATAGGAATGTTATATATAAGGTGATTGAGATTATGAAAACAAATACTTTTATCTTTTTGCCCTTCCTGGATCAGGGCCTTGAAGTGGTGGAAAATCTTGTGTGGTCTAGAGATCTTCAAAGCCAAGTCGTCAGGAGCAATATGCTGCTGGTAGGGTCTCCAAGGGTGAACAGGTCTGGAGTGAATATCCAGACTAACTTGATCTTAAAAAACCTCCATGAAAAATGGACACAGAAGACAGTGTGCCCTGCCTGGGAAAGGGTCACTAGGAAAAATGCCTTGAGCCAGGCCTGGAGGTGACTGAGAGTGCGTCAGTGCGGTAAAGTTTTTTGTGCTATCAGCTTCTAAATCGACCAAAAGCGGTAAGTGGCTGAAATATTATGGCTTCTGCTGGTTGCTTCGTCTGCGCAGAGTGTGGCCTGTTTAGCCTAACGCCCTTTTCCGCCGCTAGCGATAGCAATAGAAAATATAGAAAAGCGATAGAAAAGATAAAAAATGTGGCCCCACTTAAAATAAAAAGAATAAGGTAGAAAAAGCCTTATAGAAGATAGAAATGCTCTCACTGAAGCTCGCTCAGCATATCTGGCCTCGCTGATCGAGAATAATAAGTATAATCCGAGAATTCTGTTTAATGTGATTTCCCAAATCACAAAAAATCAGGCAGGTACTGAATCAGAAATCCCAGCAACTCTCACCAGTGAAGTTTTTATGGACTTCTTTAATAATAAAATTGAAAATATTAGACGACAAATTCAACCCACAGTATCAAATTCAAATCCAGCTTGGCCGTCATCTGACTTGGCTGATATAGAACAAAACACAGCTATAGAAAAGAGCCTGGAAACCTTTTACCCCCTCCCACAGCTGGAGCTAGAGAAGGTTATCTCTTTTGCAAATTGCACAACCTGCATACTCGATGCAATTCCCTCAAAATTACTCAAAGAAGTACTGCCAGTTATTATAAACCCTATTTCAACTATTGTAAACTCATCCCTTAGTCTGGGCCATGTTCCCAAAGCTTTTAAACTAGCAGTTATCAAACCTCTGATCAAGAAACCAAATCTTGATGTCACCATTTTGTCTAATTACAGGCCTGTTTCTAACTTACCGTTTATATCTAAGATCTTAGAAAAAGCTGTGGCCCAACAACTTAGTTCATATCTACGCAAGAACCATATATATATGAAAAATTCCAATCTGGATTCAGGCCACACCACAGCACTGAGACGGCTCTAGTTAAGATAACTAATGATCTTCTTCTTGCCTCTGATCAAGGTTACATATCTCTCTTAGTGCTACTTGACCTCAGCGCAGCTTTCGATACAATAGACCACAATATTCTCCTAGAAAGGATAGAAAACATGGTTGGAGTCACAGGGACGGCCCTATCATGGTTCAGATCTTACCTATCAGAACGTTATCAGTTTGTTAGGGTAAACAATTTATCTTCCAATTATTCAAAAGTGAGATTTGGAGTTCCGCAAGGTTCTATTTTAGGACCATTATTATTTACACTATACATATTAGTGTTACACAGTTATAAGTAACCATAGCATAAACTTTCATTGCTATGCAGACGAGACTCAACTGTACATATCAGCCAAGCCTGATGACAAATACAGGTTAAAGAAAATAGAGGACTGTGTAAAAGATGTGAAAGGCTGGATGTCACACAACTTCCTCCTATTAAACAGTAACAAAACAGAGGTTCTCCTTCTGGGTCCAAAATTAGCAAGTAGTAAATTACCAGATTTAATCTTAAATCTCGCCGACTTTCCAGCCACACCTGGATCAGCAGCAAAAATCTTGCCATTATTATAGATTCAGATTTATCATTCGATCAACACACAGGCAGCATCACTAGGACAGCTTTTCTACAGCTTCACAACATCGCCAAGATCAGAAATGCCCTGTCCCTGCATGATGCAGAAACACTAGTACACGCCTTTATTACTTCCAGGCTAGACTACTGTAATGCGCTACTGTCAGGATGCACAAGCAGGAATTTAAACAAACTCCAACTAGTCCAAAATGCCACAGCCAGGGTCCTCACTAAAACTAGAACATCTGATCATATCAGTCCAGCGCTATCATCACTTCATTGGCTGCCTATTAAATTCCGTATTGATTATAAAGTCCTTTTACTGACGTATAAAGCCCTACATGGTCTTGCTCCTGAGTACCTGCAAGACCTTACTTCTCATTATGAGCCATCACGACCACTCAGTGTAAGCCACACCAGAGTGCTGGCTTATTAATAGTCCCCAGAATTCAGAAGGTTTCAGCTGGGGGAAGAGCTTTTTCTTATAAAGCCCACAAACTCTGGAATGATCTTCCAGAAACTGTTCGGGACTCAGACACAGTCTCAATCTTTAAGACTAGGCTGAAAACTCACTTGTTCAGTTTAGCTTTTGGTAGCTAATGTTCCCCCCTAGATAAAGGCAGCAGATCCAGGGGTCCATGGACACAGGGAATTATAGTAAACTGAGATGCTGGTGCTGTCGTCCAGCTGCTCGCATGTGGTCACTCAGGTTTGTGGACAGTGGAGCGGAGGGATGCCGAACTCTTTCAGAGTGCTGCCGTGTCTGTGTGTCCTTCTGGTTCTCTCCTGTTAGTTAAGCTGTCATAGTCAGATTTGTAACAGTAAACTCAAAATTGGTCACTGGCATCTGACTAGGGCCATGAGGATCAGTAGTAGTGTCAGTGTCATTAACTAACTCTGGGTTAGTGTGAGTGTCAAGGGTGTCTGAGTGGTCAAATCTGCTTCTCAAGTCATAAGAGTGGGTGGGGGGCATATCACTGTCCTCAACAAACATATCAGCAAGAGGCTGTGACAGCCTGATCTGACCAGAGCTAAAGCATCCTGGGTCACCTTGTGCTAGTGTACCCTCAATTGTTGCCTGTTCAGAAATTTCTAGAGCTGGTTCTGGCTCTGTGTGGGAGGCAGGACTCAAACAACTGTCTACCACACTTCTGGGCGTGTTCTCCTGGCTAGCAGTAGGGTCTGATCTGAGGTAGTCTTTTGGCTGAGTGTGAGGTGAAGACCATGTACAGAAAGGTTGAAGATTAACTATGTGAACCACATCCACGTCCGTACCATCCTCCATCGAGAGGCGGTAGTTCACATCAGATAGTTTCCGAACTACTTTGTATAGGCCACTAAACTGTCAGGTTTGCAGCCGCATCTGAACGTGGATGGTTCTTCAAGCAAACAAGATCACCAGGTTCATATGTGACTGAACAGCTCTTCCAGTCGTAATGACGTTTCTGTTGCTCATGACTTGCCTTTAGAGAAACTCGGGCATGATCATGATTTCTTTGCACAACCTCCCCAGGAGTGTCTGGCTGACTTAAAGGGTCGACCAGACCATGAGTGGATGGCTTTGTCAAGAGGTCAAGGGGAGTCATCAATTCTCTCCCATAAAGCATCTTTGCTGGACTAAACCCAGTACTCTCATGAGGTGAGGTACGAAGAGCGAAGCAGATTTGCAGGAGAAATTTATCCCAGGAGTTATGCTTGTCACCAACCTAAGCTCTGATTGCAGTTTTCAATGTGCGGTTAACCCTTTCTGTCACGTTCATTTGTGGATGGTATGCCATTGTGATGCGGTGTTCCGTTCCCAGGGCTTCCACAACATGGTTAAAGAACGCACTCATAAACTGTTGTCCTCGATGTGAGATCAAGTACTTTGGAGCACCGTGTCTTGCAAAAATGTTGCTTTGGAGCTTACTAGCTGCGACCTGAGCTGTAGCTTCCTACACAGCAGACACCCCTACCCATTTGCTAAAATAGTCAGCAAAGACCAAGAGGTAGGCATTTCCTGCTTGAGTACATGGCAGAGGCCTGACAAAGTCAACACCTGCTACCTCCCAAGGCTCATTAGTGTGCACAGCGGGCTTCCATTGTAAAGGCTTTGCTAGTTGACACACAGAACAGGAAAGAACATGAGACCTAACGTCTTTTCTCATTTTTGGCCAGAAGAATAACAATTTCTCGCTAGAGTCTTGATGAATCCAAGACGACCAGCAGTCGGTTGGTCATGATAATAACTGAGAAGCGACGCCCTCAAAGACTCCGGCACAACCAGCTTTAGGTTGCTTAGTGGGTGTAAGCTACAACTGTGTCCCATGGCCTGGTAATATAGAAGACCATTGTAGGCAACAACTTGTCCTCATATTCTTTGTCCCCTTGTAAGTCTTCTAGTTTTTGTAACATCTCAGCCACTACTGGATCCTCCCTCTGAAGACAACGCTCTTTGTCAGATAGCTCAATGAGAAGCTGCGACTTCAAATCTACAATGGCATACCTAGGAAGCACATCTATAGGGGTAACATCCACATCTAACAGGTTCCTGGATAAAACATCCGGCATGGTGTTTTGAGGACCCGGCTTAGGAGCCAACCACACAACAAAATCCTGCAGCCTGAGGCACCACCTGGCCAAACGTCCAGAGGGGTTGGGATGGGACATAAGCCATTTGAGGCTACTGTGGTCAGTGTACACAGTTACTGGCAGCCCCTCAATGTAGCTCGACTAGCATAGGCTATAGCAACCTCCCACTGCATTAGAGCCACACCTAGTCCCCTATAACAAGCATCAGTGTGGAGACTAAATGGTCAATCAAAATCTGGCATATTTAGTATTGGGGCAGAAGTTAGGCTACTCTTTAAGAAATCCATCACCACCTGGGATTCGCTGTCCCACACAAATGCTGTGTCATGTCTGGTGAGAGCAAACAAGGGTTCCACATGTTGAGCATAGTTGTAAATGAACCTGTGGTAGTAACTGCTGAGTCTCAAGAACTGTCTCACATGCAAGCTTCAACACGGCATCAACTTTGTCAGTGTCTGGGAGAATACCATCAGGTGAAACTTTGACCCCAAGAACTGGCAAAACACTTCCCCAGTTTTAGGGTAAGTCCAGCCTCCTCCAGCCTTGTAAAGACTTCTCTCAAGTCCACAAGGTGTTGCTTGAATGTTGGTGAGGCAATCACAATGTTGTCGAGGTAGACAACATTTATACATAAGACTCACCAGAACTGTATTCATAACCCTCTGGAAAGGGGTGTTGCAAAGCCCAAAAGGTAAGACTTTGAACTGAAACAGGCCATGGTGGGACACAAAAGCAGTCATGGACCTAGAGCTTTCTTCCACCACTACCTGCCAATACCCACGGGCCATGTCTAGCATCGAGATGAACTTCCCATCAAGCGAGAAAATCAAGTGATTCATCTATTCTTGGTTATCTTGGTTATCATCTATTCTTGAGGATATCTCTCTTTTACAGTCACCTGGTTGAGGCCTCTATAATCCACACAAAATGTAGCTTCTCCAGAGGGTTTAGGAACAATGACAATCGGTGAAGACCAAGGCCTTGAAGCAGGCTCAATGATGTCATTGTCGAGCATTGATTGAATTGGCTCCTCAATGAGCTTCTTCCTAAGAGGAGAAATGCGATACGGAGGAAGATTTATAGGCCTCGCATCACCAGTCTCAATGTGATGAACAGCAATTGTAGTGTGACAGATACGCGCTGCAAACAGTCCACTGAAATCTGACAGCAGATTTCTCAGTTCCTCCTTCTGCAAAGAATTCAGAGCTGCATCATTGAGATTACCAGAGAACTCTTGTCCCTCCAAAGAACACAGAAAGTTAGCACTTGAGAGTTTGTCTTCATACTCCACCCCACCAGGAACAGACATTGTGCATCCCAAGAATAATAGTTCTACTCGGAACATGGAAAGAAATTGAATCTCTGATCATGAACTCCATCCCAAGAATAAGAGGTGAGGACATTGAAGTCAGGATCATGAAACAAAGAAAGAAGCGCTGGCCTTGGAACCAGATGGGCAGCCATGTAATTCCTAGAGGGTCACAGTAAGCTGAATCGGCTAACCTCAATGAAGTAGCTGTCCATGGCTCACATTTCATGTTTCTAGATATGTCCTTGTCAACATAACATAAATGAGGCACCAAGTGTTGCAGACACAACTTGGTTCTTGAGTTTTACGCTTACCCAGAGAGGTGTCTTCCAGGAAGCATCAGAAGAAGTATCTACTACATGCCCTAAATTATGTACTTCAGCAGTGGTAGTCACAGGGTTGCTAGACTCATTGGGCTCCCTGGAGGACTGTTGGGAAACATGCTGATGTTCTGTCCTGCCTCTCGCATCCTTTGGTGTCTGGTTTGTCTTTCTACATTGCTCATGGTCACTAAATTGTGTGCCTGAACTACCCTGGTGTTGTGGGGAAAACTCAGCTACACGTTCCCTGTCACCCCTGCCCCCTGAGAAGATTTAGGGTTACAATGAGGACAAGTATGCAAAATATAAAAAGCTAAAGAGCATTGAAAGCAGACAACAGACTTGGCCGATTTAGTAAGGATAGCTGGAGGGCTACTGGAGTCTCTGTGTCCGAGTGCAGCATGTAGTTTGTGTGCATGTAACAGGAGTGCTCCAGTACTGAGGATATATGAGTACCATACAAAGCAATAGTGTATTTTTCTTGAGCATGTTTGCAGCTTCAACCTGTAGTTCAACCTGATCTAATTCAGGTGGAGGATATCTGAGCTTTTTGAATTCACTCAACATATATGCCACAAATGTTGGAAGGGGTTCATCCAGAGCTTGGAAGATATCAAGAATACCCTTCCAGATTCTCCTGGTTGTGGGAGGGCAGAAAAGCTTTTTTAAAGAGCTCTGAAAAGTCGGCCCAGCTATTCAAGTGGGGTTTGAGGACTTGGAACCAATGACTAGGTTCTCCAGACAGTAATTCTGTTAAAATCTGTACATCAGAGAAGCCTGTGTTTTGTTTAAAGTCGTCTGCAGCGCGCAACCATTCCAGTGGTGGAATTCCTGTGGAACCATTAAACTTTGGCGGCTCCATTTTTGAGTGCTGCAACAGAAAAGTATGCACCCGTGAAGTGCTATTTAGTACAGCAGAGTCAGATGTGGCACAACTACCTGAGCATGGGTGTGCATTGTAGGAAGTACTAGGCTTAACCCCAACAGAAGATGAGATATGTGGGTGATGTATAGCAGGAGGAGATTTACCCTGGGCACCATGCAGGACAGAATTCATGTAAGCCCCAGGCAGGCCAGATTTAGGAGTGGATGTAGTGTGAGCAGGTATATAAGGTGTAGAAGTACTCAAAGGGACAGACCATGTCACACCCTGACTAGAAGGAGTAGTCTTAGAGTCAGACTTTCACAAATCACAAAACATCAAGAGGCTACAGCCCTTGAGAACAGGAAGGAGGAAGAGAACAGGAAGACGCTATGCTGTAGTAACGCGAGACCTCAACATGAACCTCGGCAGTATTGAGCAAGGCAGCACGTTAGTAATAGGTATACACTACATGGATTATTTTTCTTAGCCAGCATAGTTATAAACAACCTTAAAAGCTATAAAATTTATATTAATAAGCTACTCACTACCGGAAGTGCACTGGAGGACGGTGAAGAAGATCTGGACAGTCTGCAGGCTTATATCGAGTGTTTCGAATGAGTTGTCATGGGAAAACAACACGCTGACTCCGTCCGGCAGCAAAGGAGCTCCATCCACCAAGAGGAGTCACCCAGAAGATTCACCAGGGGCTTCTTCTCAGTCCAGCGAAATGGCGGATATTTTGGAGTCCATTGATAAGAAGCTGTCCAGTTTCGACGCTCGCCTCTCCATTTTGGAAATTCTCCACAAGGTTTCAGGCTCTCCAGGAGTCGGTAGAGTTCAGCCAGCAGCACGTGGAAGCACTTGCTGCGGAGAACGCCGCTCTCAGAGAGTCGGTGAATTCCCTCACCAAGGGAATGACCCTGCTCTCGGAGGAGAATAAAAAAATCAGGGAAGCCGTCACCGAGGTCCAGGCCCGGAAACGACAGTGAAGGAGTTCATGCAGGCCTACTTGAAGCTCCCAGAGGACACCGTAAAAACCATCAACTTCGATTGTGTTCACTGTATAGGAGCTAAGCGACCCGGGGCACACAGACCCAGACCAATCGTAGCCAAATTTGAACGTTTCAAGCAGAAAGAGCTGGTGAAGAGCCGCGGACGGGAGCTGAGAGGAACAGACTTCAGCGTCAACGATCAGTTTCCTAAAGAGATCCTGGAGCGACGCAAAATCCTGTTTCCCTCTCCGGAAAAACCACATCCAAGAAGGTTCACGAGCTATCATCGCGGTGGACAAACTCTATATAAACGGACAGCTCTATCACGACCAGGAAACCACGCCATGGCTATACTGATCAGGTGTGCTATACTAATCTGTATACACAAACGCCTTTTTTCTCTTCTTTTTTTACATGTCTGTATATAATAATTAATGCCGGTTCAGTCAGCATAGTGGACTTTGTTATGCTAAGTAATTATTATTATTATTATTTATTTATTTATTTATTTTTTTATTCTTTTGCTATATTTGTCACTTTGGAGCACCCTTTCCTTTTCTTTCTGCACCCAACATGTTTACCACACAACACACACAATGCTATACAGGACACACAACATGCAGCGTACACTCACATACACATCCACACACACACACATCTTCAGTGAGCACACAACACTTTCTCGATTAACTTCAATATGAGCACACTGAGGTTTGTTTCATGGAATGTGCGTGGAGTTGGTTCAAGGGAGAAGAAGGTGAAAATTATTAACCGGTTAAACGACTTACAGGCTGACATTGTGTTCCTACAGGAGACACGTGTCCAGAACATCTGCACACACACTCTCCTCTTCACAGTTTCCTCATATGTACTCAGCCTGTTACAACTCTAAACAAAGAGGTGGAGCTATATTAATTAACAAAAGGATAAACTTCTCTATTAGAGACACGATGTCAGACCCCGAAGGCAGATTTATAATACTTAATCTATCTATTCAGAATATAGATTTATGTATTGCCAGTATATATGGACCAAATGTTGATGATCCCTCCTTCTTTCATACCTTCTTCACCTCACTTGCTGATCACTCTGACACCACACTTGTAATAGGAGGGGACTTCAACCTGGTACTTAATGCAGAGATTGACAGGCTCAGTACAGCAGTGAGTCAAAGGAACTGGCAGTCTGCAGACATTCTTAAACAATACATGAAGGATTTTGGTCTTTGCGATGCTTGGCGCTCACATCACCCCACTCTGAGAGATTATAGTTTTTTCTCACAAGTACATCACTCCCACTCCCGCTTGGATTACTTTTTAGTCAGTAGCTCCATGATGACGGAAATCACAGACACTCAGATACATCCTATCACTATTAGTGATCACGCACCTGTATCTATGTCTCTGACACAGAAACGAGTTACACCACCAACTAGGAACTGGAGATTTAATACATCATTACTTAAAGAACAAGATTTCATTAATTATTTTAAACGAGAGTGGGCTATATACTTAGAACAAAATAATCTGCCGGAAATATTGCCATGTGTTCTATGGGAAGCAGGAAAGGCAGTAATGCGGGGTAAAATAATATCTTACTGCACACATAAGAAAAATAAAGAAAAAACACTTATATTAGAATTGGAACAGAAAATTAAATCTTTAGAAAATGCCTATGCTGCATCACCACAAGAAAATATAATTAACAGCCTGAGGAAACTTAAATTGGAATTAAATGAAATACTTGATAAGAAGACACAGTTTATGTTGCAGAGGTTGCGTCTGGAAAACTTTGAACATGGAAATAAATCTGGAAAATTCCTGGCCAATCAGTTAAAACTGAATAAAGAAAAAACAGCTATTCACTCTATTAAAGACTCGGTCTGTAATATTACTCATGACCCACAACAAATAAATAACTCCTTTAAAGACTTTTTTGAAGCCTTATACTCATCACAGATTTATCCATCTGATGCTGGAATTGAAGAATTTCTTAATGACATAAATCTTCCTAAATTAAATGAGGATCAGATTACAACTCTTGATTCACCGTTTTCATCATCTGAAATCTATAAGGCAATACAGCACCTTCCAAATAATAAAGCCCCAGGCCCAGACGGGTTCCCAGCAGAGTTCTATAAAGAATTCTGGCCTGTATTAGAACCTACTTTTTTCAGGATGGTGACTCAAATCAAGAATAACCACACAATCTCTCCAAACATGAACTCGGCCAACATTAGCCTGCTTCTTAAACCAGGCAAAGACCCAACACTTCCATCTAGCTATCGCCCAATCTCTCTTATTAATGTAGACCTTAAAATGATTTGCAAAGTTCTCGCAAGAAGATTAGAAAAAATCACTCCATCTATTATACATTCGGACCAAACAGGTTTTATCAAGGGCCGGCACTCGGCCGATAACACACGCCGACTAATAAATATAATAGATTACTGTTCCATTAACAAATTAGAAAAAATAGTAGTCTCTTTAGATGCAGAGAAAGCATTCGACAGGGTACATTGGAAATTTCTGTTAGCAGTTCTACATAAATTTGGATTTGGCCCATCCTTTATAAACTGGATCGAAACATTATACAGCTCTCCAAATGCACGGGTTAGGACAAATGATCTTATTTCACAAAGCTTCAGTCTGCAGAGGGGAACTAGACAAGGTTGCCCACTCTCTCCCTCAATGTTTATCATCTTAAATCAAAAATATACAAGTTATTAGTAAAAATTTGGGTGTCTGATGGCTCTTGGACTGGAGATGGGGGCTGCCGCTCTGCGGTTTCTGTGTGCGGGCCCTGGTTGTTGATGGTGGGGGGCCTGGATGTGTGCACTCATGGTCTTGGGGTGGTGATCTGGGGGCCCGTGGTGGTGGGTGCTGGCCCCGTCCGGGGGGCTGGCCTCCTCTGTGGGGGCCGGGGTGCGGGGTCTAGGGCCTTGGCGCCTGGGGTCACCCGTCTCCCGTTTGGGCTCCTCCCTGCGCTGGAAGGGTCTGTGCCCCCCTGGGCGCACCGCCGGGTGGTGGGGGGTTTGGGGCGCGCCGGGGTGTCTGTCTGGCATTCCGGGATTCTGGATGCCTCCCGGGTGGAGAGGTGGGGCACTCAAGTAGGGGGACAACCACATAGAGCCGGTGGGTTCTGGACCCAGGACCACTGTGTCTGAGTGTATATGGGTGGGTGTGAAGTTTGTTGCGGGTGAGTGTGTTTGTGTTGGTATGTATGTGTGTGTGTTTGTATATGTTTGTATTGTCATTGTGAGTATGTGTATTGTAATTGTGAGTATGTGTATTGTCATTGTGAGTATGTGTATTGTAATCGTGAGTATGTGTATTGTAATCGTGAGTATGTGTATGTGTGATAATTGTTGTCTCTTGTGTGCGTGTGGGGGTGTATGTTTTGTGCTGTGTCAGCTGTGTGGGCGGGCGCCGGCCTGGAGCGCGGTGGTGTCCTGGGGGCGTGGCCGCTTCGGGCACAGGGCCAGCCTTCCCTGCGCCGCGGCCGGGTGTAGGAAACCGGGGTGCCTAGTGAGCTAGCGCCAGCTGGCTCTCTTCCTCCGAGGGGTAGTTCTCTGCCTCTCGGTCTTTCTTATCCTGACCCTTCCCCTCCTCCCACTCAGTCAAACATCACACTACACATGGGGGTTCTGGGGGAGGGGGGCCCATGCTGCAGTGAGTAGGGCCACCTACCTGGCTCTGCTAGCTGTGATGCGTGATGTCCCACTCCTCCCCTTTTTTCCCCCCTTACAATGACACATTTCATGACACAGTACAGTACACACAGGGCTTTGGGGGGCAGGTGTGTCACTCAGTGGATGGTGGGTGGCGCTGTGTCCTTTCACACCCCGGTTTCGTGCACCCTGCCTGGTGGGGGGACTGGCCAGTCGTTCGGGGCCGGGGTGGCTGCCTCCCTGGGTTGCCGCTGGCCCGTGCTGGTGTCCGCCCGCCGACACTGTGAGTCCATGTATGTTCCGTGTGTGTGCATGAGTGGGTGACCGGTGTGTGTGAGTGTGGGTGTGGGTGTGTGTGGGTGCATGTGAGCATGTGTGTGTGGACAGCTGGGCCTGGGTCTATGACTTGCTGAGCCTGGACATCTGTGGTACATGGCGGTGGCAGGAGTTACCCCTCCCCACCGCTCCCCGCTGCTTGCCGATTCTTTCTTTTTTATTTCTTTTATTTTTATTTCTTTGTTTATTTATTTATTATTATTATTATTATTATTATTATTATTATTATTATTATTATTTTAATAATATATTTTTTAATACTTTTTTTTTTCCTCCCTTCTTCTCTTTCTTTCCCGTCCTCTTTTTTCTCTCCTTTATTGCCTGTCAGGCCTGGCCAAACAAATAAAATACAAACTTTAACAAGAATAGGCTTTAGTAACCCATAGAGCTTTTCTTGTGAAATAAAATATGTTTGGTACATCAGTGCATTCGGATTACCATTCCGATTACAAAAATTGCCAGACATGACAGGTTAAAAAAAAAAAAAAAAAAGTCAGACTTTAACTGTTTCAATATTTCAGTCTGAATTCGTAATGAGGAATCGAAACAGTCTCCTAACAGTCCCATTTCCTGATGCATTAACTGTACTCGACTTTCTAAAGTATTCGAAAGAGGTGCAGCTACGATAGCACATGTCTCATAGTCATCAGTGTCAGACAAATGATCATCAAAAGCATCCATTTTCCAATGACATGCAAAAAGGTTCAACAGTCTCAAAAGATACACAAAACATTGACTATAGTAGTGAAATGTTGACTTAAATTTAGAAAGTTACTAACATCTGAAACACACAATAAATGCAACAACGACACAGTAAAACTTGTAATAGGAACAGTCTTACTTGTTCTTCCCTGAAGCACAGTCTGGAGCACTATGCACCAGCAAGCTGAGTTGACACACACCTGTTTTCAGCACAGTAAACACACCGGTCCCTCTGCAGACGTGTAGTGCATACAGTCACAGAAAAGTTCGCTCATGGAACGCCAACAGCTGTGCAAAGAAATCTTTTTGTCCATGAAAAAATGGCATGAAGAGTCCTTACGAAGCAAGTGGTGAAACATCCAGAACAGTGCAACGTCCTCTCTGTAGCCTGAGCAAACAACGGCAGAAAAAAAGTTTTGCTTCACCAACAGTGTGGCCAGTTACGTTGTTCTCAGTTTTAAAGTGAACCCAGTCCACTAAAAGTGAAAAACACGGCAGCGACAGTGTCCCAGTAAAATAAACCCTTGAATAAACTTGCCAAAACACTTTTCTCCCAAAGGAAAAACAGGGCGGAAAAACCCTCCAAGTGCTACACGCTGATTAGCAACAGCGGCTAATGGGCTTGGGCAGCATCAGCACAACAGTCCACAGAAAAGTTGCAAAAATATGGGAACGAAGTGCATTTACCTTCCGAAACTGTCCTTAAACATGTCCCACGACACAAACAGCAGTCTCTTCACTGAATAAGGCAAGGCAGCAGTAGTCGGTAGCAACCTGTTATGTCTCCTCGGGGTAAGACGCCCAAAGAAGAAACAAGACTGTCCACCCAGACGCCAGGACCAAAACTAAACTTAAAAAAATAATACTGTGGCGTGGTGGAGAAGGGGGAGACAGTGAACCGATCCATTTTGACAGAAAAAGGCTCTTTTAATTCGATGCCTTAGCACGTAATCACCCAAATGGGTAAATGGACCTCTCTCCCACGCAGCACACGAGGGAATGACATCAACAACAATACAACACACGCACACGGCAGGTGACAACTTATACATTACAACTACATAAACCGGTAAGGGAAGACTCAAGCTACATAACACACATAACCAAACACATAACTAATAAATACATGCGCCAACATTACACATAACAGGAACCAATACCGGAGCCGCAGGGGCTCATGGGAAGTAGCACCGTCCCCCTTTGGGCCGACGCTACACAGCCCCCCCCTAAGAGGTCAGCCGTCCTCGGTGACCCCACTAGGGCACGGCATCGCAGCAGTCACACGACAGTAACAAGTACAGCGCACGAGGCATCTCAGAGTGACATAAGATCCAGAATAACAGAACACCAAAATTTTTTTTTTTTTTTTTTTTTTTTTTTTTTGGAACACCTAAAACACAGAACATATCACACCCCATAATAACCCCACAGGAACCCACAAGGCCCACACAACGGCATAAGCATAACGATAGTCAAACGCAGTCCTGCAGCCGGCGCGGCATCCTCCGCGTGCGCTGCGGTCTGGCCACGGGGGGTACAGAGGGAGCAGTATTAGGGGAAACACTGGGGGAAATGGGAGCAGGAGAGTCCGGGCGACGTCCAGCACCCATAAGTTTAGGCCGGTACGGCGCCAGGCGGTCGCGGTGCACCACCAAGCGCCGCCGACCCCAACGGATGCGATAAACAACCTCTCCTATTCGGGAGAGGACCCTGCACGGCCCAACCCATGCCGACTGAAGCTTGGGGCACAGTCCCTTTTTTCTTTGGGGGTTGTACAGCCAGACATCCGAGTCCACAGGCAGAGACGCGCCGTAGCAACGCATGTCATATGCGCGCCTCTGCCTGTTTCCAGCCGCGGACTGGTTCTCCCGGGTCCGTTTGTGCACATCACGCAGCCGGTTCAGCAAGCCCTTGACAAATGGGGGTCCGGGTGATGTGTCGTCCTCGCTATCCGGAGGGGCGCCGAAGGCCAGCTCGATGGGAGACCGCAGCTCCCGCCCGAACATAAGCATGGCCGGCGTGAAACCAGAGGTCTCCTGCACTGCCGAGCGGCAGGCCAACAGTACAACAGGCAGCCGCTTGTCCCAGTCGCGCTGGTGTCCTTGTGTAGCAATGGCTAGCTGGGCGGCCAGGGTCCGATTAAATCGTTCGACCAGCCCATCACACTGCGGGTGAAGGGGGGTCGTGCGCGTCTTGTGGACGCCCATGAGTCTGCAGACTTCCCCCATCACCTCAGACTCAAAGTTCCTGCCCTGATCACTGTGCAGGACCTCAGGAACACCGAACCTGCAGAAGAAATTGTCAACCAGGGCCTCAGCTGTCGTAACTGCACTCTGGTCCGGTACAGCGTAGGCTTCCGGCCATTTGGTAAAATAGTCCATAGCTACAATGATGAAACGGTTCCCCGCATCCGTGACGGGGAATGGGCCCAGGACGTCCACCGCCACCCTCTCCATGGGGGACCCAGACTGCATCGGTTGAAGAGGAGCGCGTGCGGCCTTTGCAGGGCCCTTCTTCGCGGCGCAGATGTCACAGCAGTGAACGTGGAGCTCCACGTCAGCACGGCATCCCGGCCACCAGAAGCGCTGCCGTAACCTTCCCAGCGTCTTTGTTATTCCGAAGTGCCCCGAGCCCGGCAACCCATGAACCGCCTGCAGCACCGCGTCACGGAGGCATCGCGGCACTACCGCCTGAGTTAGCGTACGCCCGTTGCTCGGGTCTTCCCACATGCGGCAAAGGATGCCCCTCACGACCCTCATGTTGCTCCAGCTTGACCGAATGGCTTTGGCCACGGGGCCCAACCGCACTGCAACGTCCCAGTCCGGTAATAAACCCGTCTCAACACCGCGTAGCGCCCACTCCAACTCGGGATCCCCTTTCTGAGCCGCAGACAGCTCTTCCCCGGAGACGCACGACAGCGTTGGTGGGGCGAAGGGGGCCTGACCAACCGCCGCGCAACGCCCTACCTCCACAGTTCTACTCTCGGCGCGCTGGCAGTACACGCAGCTCAACTCTGTACACGGACGACGGGACAAGGCGTCAGCGTTCCCATGGCTACGACCCGGACGATGCTCAGCCGTGTAATCAAACTCCTGCAGTCTCGTGAGCCACCTCGCGAGCTGCCCCTCCGGTTCTCGAAACCGCATTAGCCAAAGCAGCGACGCATGATCAGTGCGCAGTTTAAACGGGACACCGTAGACACACGTCCGAAAATGGCGAAGTCCTTCCACGACTGCTAACAGCTCCCGCCGCGTCACACAGTAATTGCGCTCCGCCTTATCTAGCCGCCTGCTAAAGTAAGCAATCACCCGTTCCGACCCATCCTGCATCTGTGACAGTACAGCGCCCAACCCGTGATCACTGGCGTCAGTGTCAACCACGAATTGCCCCGACGGTATGGGGTAGGCTAAGACCGGCGTGCTGCACAATTTTTCCTTCAGTGTGAGGAAAGCTCTATCCGCCTCGTCGGACCAACGAAGCCTGGTACCACTGCCACCCGTCAAGCGATGCAACGGCGCAGCAATCTCCGCAAAGCCCTTCACAAACCGCCTGTAGTACGACGCGAACCCCAAAAAACTGCGTACCTGACGTATCGTGCGGGGAGTGGGCCAGTCGCGAACCGCAGCCGTTTTGTCTGGGTCAGTGGCGATGCCCTCCCCGCTCACTACGTGCCCAAGGAAACTAACCCGTCGTTGGAGCAGGTTACACTTGGCTGGGTTAAGCGAGAGACTCGCCTCTTTAATAAGGCCCAACACCAGCTCCAGATTGGCCAACGCAGCCTCAAACCCGGCAGCGTGTACCAGCACATCGTCCAAATAAACAACGCACTTTTCCCTAGCGACCCCCACTAAAACACGCTCCATGAGGCGCTCAAAGGTCGCCGGTGCGTTGCAGAGCCCGAAGGGCAAGACGGTGAACTGCCACAGGCCCGTGCCGATGGAGAAGGCCGTCTTCTCTTTCGCAGTATCCGCCAAGGGAACCTGCCAGTACCCGCTGCGGAGATCTAACGAACTGAACCAGTCCGAACCTGCTAGCCGTTCCAAGGTGTCGTCAACCCTCGGCATGGGGTACGAATCAGCCCTCGTCACCGCGTTCAACCGACGGTAGTCAACGCAAAACCGCCAGCTGCCATCCTTTTTCTTGGCCAGCACAACCGGCGCGGACCACGAACTGCTCGACGGCTCTATTACCCCCGCGGCGGCCATCTCGTTAATCTGTTGCTCCGCTGCCAAGCGCTTGGCGAGCGGAAGACGGTGCGGCCTCAGCCGAACAGGTAACGCGTCTCCCGTGTCAATCGCATGAACCGCGAGTCCCGTCCTCGAGCACTCACGCTCACTGACCGCAAAAACCCCTCTAAACCGGTCGAGTAGCGCCCACAGCAACTGGCCCTGCCCTTCAGACAGCCCTGCGCGGCTACGCTCCCACAGATCGCGAACCGGGTCCACACTAAACGGCGCTGTTGTGTCACTCCCCGCCTGACGCATGGCTACATTACACGGCGTTCCTGCCATCTCAGTACCCCCGTGAACGGCGACCCTGCGGCCATTTAGAGTCAGGCTACCGCTGCCGAAATCAAACACCGCCCCCACTCGTTCCAGGAAATCGCCGCCTAAAATGCATGCGTCCATGATGCCCCCAACCCAGAAGGACTGAGTCCACGGCCCGTGTCCGAAATCGAGCGTCACGGAAACGCACCCGACAAGCTCAAATCGGTTACCCGTCACCGTAGTCAACTCAGTGCGCCTACCCGAAAGTGCCAAGGCCTCCCCCACGTCATCCGGCAACAGGTCAGGCCTAAGCAGAGAGACCGACGACCCCGAATCGATAAGCGCAAGAAAAGAATTACCGTTCAACTCACATTTTATGTAGAAGCCCGGCAGCCCCGTAACTCGTGAGATAATGCTGGGGGGTTCCGTGAGACGTCGTGGAGTCGCCGCGCCCCTCACCGGGCGGCTCCCGTCTCGTTTCCCGACGACTTACACGTGTTTGCTTTGTGACCGATCTCGCCACATCTCCAGCAGATTAGCTTCTTGTCAGGAGGTCCGACCCGAGGTCGCGCCATCGTGTCCCACCCGTCGCCTTTTCCGGAGAGTATCGTCTCAGCTCTGGTCGCCTCGTCCACTGCAGCGTTGATGGTGATTGGGTTCGCCAGCCGGACGTGCATCCGCAGTTCACCTGGCTCCAGCGCGCGTACAAAGTGATCGAGGGAGAGCTGTTGTTGGGCCTCCCGGGGGAAGGACGGGTAGGCCTGCCGCACCAGCAGTGCCACTTCAGAGGCCAAGACGCCTATCCGCTCGCCCCGGTTCCGTCTCCGGTTGGCAAGTAGCAGTTTCGCCGCCGACTCATCAGGCTGTCTCCCGAAGCGCGTCATCAGTGCTCTTTTCAGCGGCGCGAGCTCGCGCCGACACTCAGCAGGTAATTCCACCAGGACCCTGAAGCGCCAAGCAGAGCTGTGCCGCCGTCTCCGCGTCGGACCACCCCTCGCAGCTCGCCACGACCTCCAGTTGGGCCTCGAAAGCCGCCCAGTCGGCGTCGCCGTTGTAGCAAGGAAGGCTAAGCCGTCGCGTCGTGCTAGCCGCCGTGCTAGTCGCCGTTCCCGTTGCCTGCGCGTGAGGAGTGGGCGGGGTCACCGCCTCTGTCGCCCGCCGTGCTGAGCGCTGTAGGTCGCTGTCATTCGGGCCGTCCAGTAGTTGCCTCTTCCTTGTCGCACCGCCCGGTTTCTCCGTCTCTCTCCTCAGCCTTTCGAGTTCCTCCGAGATGCGTCTCATTTCGTCTCGCAGGACCACTTCCGACACCAATTGTGGCGTGGTGGAGAAGGGGGAGACAGTGAACCGATCCATTTTGACAGAAAAAGGCTCTTTTAATTCGATGCCTTAGCACGTAATCACCCAAATGGGTAAATGGACCTCTCTCCCACGCAGCACACGAGGGAATGACATCAACAACAATACAACACACGCACACGGCAGGTGACAACTTATACATTACAACTACATAAACCGGTAAGGGAAGACTCAAGCTACATAACACACATAACCAAACACATAACTAATAAATACATGCGCCAACATTACACATAACAGGAACCAATACCGGAGCCGCAGGGGCTCATGGGAAGTAGCACCGTCCCCCTTTGGGCCGACGCTACAATACTAAGAACACATCAAATACAAGTTTGACAGTTTATTCGATGCTTCGCATTTTCCTTGTCATCAAACTTATTCTCAACAAGCCACTGAAAAAAAACAAAACAAAGGATACATAACTTCAGGGAGACCCAAAGCCCAACACAACAAACAAAAAGCCTAATAACAAGAAAAGAAATATAACTAACTTACCTAACAAAAGAAACGAAAAAGAAACTATAAAAACACGACCCTCACTACACTACCGATGAAGAAAATCCAACAGATCAACATAAAGGGCAGGTCACCCCTACATTTCCTTTCTAACAAAAAAAAAACAAACTACCATCACATCTTTACTGACCCACAGGAACCTGTAGGTCAATAAATGAACAAGAAACCGGTCTGTCGACTGGCGGGCAGCCAGGGGAGCGGAACCGTGCAAGACCGAATAAGAAAACCGCTCCATATTGCTCCGACATCAAAGGCCCTTTATAACCGGCGCCAACAGGAGAAGCCAACCACATGCCGGGAAAACCAAGACGTCAATCACAGCAACAAGGTCCACCTGGAAACTAAGGGAAAAGGAGAGAAAGAGCATCCAAACGCAGGACGTAACAAACCCATGAGGCCAACGTTACCATCCAGAGGCCCAGCACAGCACCCGTGCTAAGCTAACAGAGCCAAAAGTCTGCAAAAAACAGAAAAAAAAAAATCCTCCAGTATCAAAAACTAAGGAGCAGTAATCGACAGATTACAGCTCACAAATGTTGTTGGGTTGGGTGAGTTGGGCGCCAAATAATATAAAATGGACTGAAAATTGCCCAAAATACAGTCCACAAAGTGTAGCTAGCTGACGCACATAACGATGAACTAGGGCAGTTAGCGTTAGCTCCTGTTAGCACTGTATGGGAAGACACAAAAGTCAAGGACACAGGGGAAAGAGAGAGATGCTACTGGGTGGACAGGTACTGGCCCGGTCCTCCAAAGGAAACACAGAGGAGTCAGCAGGTGCGGTGTAATGGAGAACATTTATTGGGCTGGGGAGCACCCACACTCCACTCATCACAATCCAGAATAGCAGCAGTAGGCAGAACATACAGGCTACAACCTAGAGCTGTCCACCATGTGCGTACACCTACTGGCATCTCCACTCTCTCACTCTCCGGGTGTAAACATTGTAGTGCGCATGGGCGTGGTCTAAGGAACTTAAAAGTGACCATCACAAGAGAAAAGATATACCAAGAAATGTAACACCAGGGAAACACAGTCCAAACAGAATAAAACTAATTCCATCTCCCTGCCTTCTTTCCGAGTATACGACTGCCCACATGTCCGGCCGGACACTGAAGGACGACAGACTGTCGAGCCCTCCTGCTGCCCACTTCAGACCAGCTGCCCACGCCCAGCTACCACCACCTACCTTGGACTAGCTGCCCACCCTACGATGATGTTCTCATGGACTCCCAGCTAATACTACTACTAATACTACTGCTATTAATATTAGTAGTATAATAACTCTGTAGGTAGTCTGACCAGAGGAGGATGGGCCCCCGTTGGTGAGCCTGGTTCCTCCCAAGGGTTCTTCCTCAGCTCTGAGGGAGGTTCTCCTTGCCACTGTCGCCCCTGGCTTGCTCACCTGGGGGTTTTACATTCATGTTTGCCTGGAATTCTGTGAAGCTGCTTTATGACAACATCAGTTATAAAAAGCGCTACAAATACATTTGATTTGATTTGAATATTAAAATCTCCTGCAATTATTACTTTCTCGGTGCTCACTGCTAGGTCTGCACTGAAGTCACTGAACTCTTTTAAGAATTCTGAATAAGGTCTTGGTGGCCTATAAATACTAATTAGGTTAAGTACGCTATTATTGTTTATGTTTATGAAAAGAATTTCAAAAGAATTGAAAGTGAGACTGTGTTTCTGATTTATGTCTAATGAATTTTTAGAAATGACACATATACCACCTCCTTTGCCAGATAGTCTAGGGCTGTGTGCATAATTAGACCCTACAGGGGTGGCTTCATTTAATCTTTCATCTCAAGGCAGCGAGCAGATGGTCGGTTTAGCCTGTTTGTCTGCTGCCTGGTCCCGGCTCTGGACAGTCAGCAACCATCTATCCTGCTCTGCTGACTAACAGACTGTGGGCTATGCTGCACGAATGAAAGATTCAATACCTCAAAATGAACTCATCCAAAAGCCCGGGCTTTATACTAACACTAACTAGACATGTGATAATAGCAACAGGTGAAACAGGTCAGTATCCTGGAGGCCTCAGGGTCAGAGGGATCTATCACACTTTATAACATTGCATTTGGTAGCATCTACTATCTAACTTTGCTGTAGGAGTTCTGCAGGCAGGTCATGCAAGTTTAAAATGTTAGTTTTATTTTACACTTCTCATTATTAAAATAATGGCCTCCCCAGTCTTACCTTGCACACTATAAACATATTACCACCGTTTGTATAATAGAACTTAGAGTAGATATACAGATAGATTTTTTGTAATCAATTTTGAAAATTCTTAATTTAAAAGGTTTGTTGGGAAATGTTGGGAAACGGTGTGGGTACGTGGACAAAGTGGGCTCAGGATCAATTACCTGGAGCAATGAGCTACAAACTATAAACAATAAATCTTTATGTGGCATTTTCTTAGTTACAAACTCTCAAATGTTCTGCAGGAAAATAAGTAAAATGTTATAAAGAAAGAAATTATGAGCAATAGAGGAAAATCCAGCAATTTTTTAATAATAAAATTATTGTCCACCAGCTGAGCTGCAAGAGCTCCTAGAAGTTTGCAGTAAGGCTGACTCAGCTGAGTGCTGTGGTCTGGATGGCTACGATGGGTTGAGAAGAAAAATTGTCTGACATCAATCAGGTTATGACTGAATTTGGTCATAAATTATGTAAATTCAATTCAATGTGATAAAATATTTGAAATGATTTGCTGTTCAAGACGACATATTGAGATAATTGTAGTACATTTCAATTTGATTACTGTCTTATGTAAAAGACCAATCTGCACACTTTAAAACTTCAATGACCTTTAAAAAAGCATTAATCTGTGTACATCCTGAGGAATTAATCAATACATGAACAACTTTTCTTCTATGACAATGAAACCAAGTTACATAACATACAGTCACATGTTTCAGAACAGGTGCACGTATCTGTCTACACTGCTTTCTCTTTTGCTTGTTTCTGCATCTTGCAGGTGCAGCTCACCTGTTGCTGATGTGTGATAGAACACATATCAGGACAATCTCTGATCATGAGACAACATTCAACACACATACTGCGAGACTCAGGTTTCCTTTGGTGCATGTTGACTACAATCAGTTTCAGACAGAGTTGTTGGGGTCAGTCTGGCTGGTTTGAAGTCAGAGTGAATTCAGGCATAAAACATCAGGTCATGTTTATTTTCAGAACAAAAGTTTAATCCTGATTAACTTGTTTTAACTTCATCAGCTTAACTAATACAAGGTTTAATTCTACTAGATGCAAGCCTTTGAGTTTTTATTGGACAATTATAATATAGAATACTTGTACTTTCTTATCTCAACGATAATAAAATCTAAATATTGATCCGGCCAGTGTGCACACTTTAAAACTTCAACAACTTTAGTGAGAATAAATGGACACATAGACAACCTTACTGTCTTTATTTGATAATGAAATGGTTTCATAGTAATTATAGTCACAAGTTTCACAACAGGTGAGCTGCACTCGTCTGTCTGCATTCTTTTCTCTTTTTTCTGTTTCGTTCACGTTCTATCAAACATCAGAACAATCTTAAGATAACTTGCAACTGACACATTCCATCTGAGGTTTTCTTTGTGCATGAAAAATAAATTTTTTCCATATTTTATACCTCCAGTTTTCAGCTTTCAGCTTCAGGTACAGTTAATAAAATCATTTAATATTTCAATAATTTACATAGAATACTGATACATGGACATTTAGAGCTTTTCATGGGGGTGACTCCTGATTCCCTAAACGTACCTCATTTGTAGATCTAAAATGTGTAAGAATTTTTTAGACTGATTTGAAGCAACTTCACTAAAGCAGTATTTTACTTTTGTAGAATTTGGGGATTTTTACAGGGGGGGGGTTAATGTAAAAGGAAATGTTACTATTTTAATTCGAAAATGGAATCTTTAAATTTCACTTAATTCTGTCTATCAACAATATAAAAATGCATTTTACCTGTGATGAAGTATCATGTTTTATTTAACCCTTTAACTTTCCATTCTTATTACATAATAAAAAAAGCTTATAATTCAGTAAATTCAGGGACCTCAGTGCAAACTGGCTGAGCTGTTCTTAGTTAAGAAAATGTGTAGTAAAACTTTGGGCCTCTCAGCCTGTGAGGGTTAATAAACGGCTTGTGATTGTTTAACAAATACAGACACATCTTCACAACACCCAAGCATTCAGATAACAGTCATATCTTTCTACATTCCTTTCTCCTGTCTGTTTTTCTGTATCACATGTTCAATATCAGAACAATCTGTGGGATTTTTCAGTTGATAGGTCCAGTGTGTCTGTGAAGTGTCTTGTGTGTGTATTTGTAGAAAACAGGACACAATTAAATATTTAAATTTCTTTACACTACAAAACATTGTCTAGCAAGTGAAAACATCTCAAATCCAGTCGAAACATAGAAATATTATATCATCAAGTTTTTGTAATAATAAATTATTTGTTTCTAAGTTGTTGTACTTGTTAATTGCTTCACGCTCCATGTTTTGAAACCAAACACATTCATTCCAAGAAATCTTTTAAAAATGTGTTTGGGAATGTTTGATAACTGATAAAAGTATATTTAAAAAGATAACCGTAAAGCAAAACTAATGTGTGTGAGAGTTCAGTTTAATTAAACTTGTACAAAAGCTTTTTTTAAAAATAATCTTCTCATAAAAAAGCTCATATCAGAAAAGCTTCACAACAGCCAGTATGCACCAGGTTCTTGTCTTTCCACATTCCCTTCTGTTTTACGTCTTTCTATATCACAAATGTTCAATCGCACAGAGTGATCTCTGATCACGAGAGAAAGATTTCAGTGCAGGCTTGTAGAGAAAAGGTCATTTCTGCATGATTTACTCCAACTTTAGGTCCCTGGCAGATTTAAGGAGTTGAAAAAATCTTTCCTTCATTTCTGAGAAATGTGCCTGCAGATCATCAGAAAACAATTAATAATCCAGCTACAATATGGCTGCAGATTTGCCTTCCACATGGATAAATAAAATGAAAATATAACAAAGCTAAAGCGCATATAAAGCACTCAGGTAATTTTAACAAATGTAACAAAAATCTGACTACAGTATTAATATTTTAACTTACAGACAGTGCTATAACAAGTGGTTCACATTTAAATGTAAGTGATCCTGAAAACATCCACACACACATCAATATTGATAATTCATTATTTTATCATCATGATTTCTGTATGTGAAATTATATCTTGGTCTTGAGAGGCTGATGTTTCTCCCCACTCTGTTATTATAAACAATGGACACTATATCAAGCCCAACAGCTGAGAATTGCTCCTGTTAGGGTTCAGAGCGTTCAGTGAAGAGGAGAAAAACAAGCTCACTAATAAGAACTGTTTACTTTCACTTCTCTCAGTCCAACCCCAAAACTGGGCATGTCTTACATACAAAAGGAGTAGTGTCTTCATTCCTTTACTAATCCTTCCATTCGTGTGTTTTCAGCTTGGTCCTCTCCACAGGTAAGGCTTTAAGATTTATTGCGGTAAAATATTTATTAGGTTTTTAAACAAAACCATGAAAAAGTCACAAGAGCACCAAACTAACAGTAAACTAAAACGTGGAATCAGTGTGTGAATAATAAGACTTTCCACTGGTGTTTAAATAAAATTAAGTGTTCAAAATCAAGTATGCAAATTACTACAATGAAATTTAATAAAATGTATAAAAAAGGTTTTAGTTATATGAATAATAAACCATATGTAACCGACAGCATGCTGTTCAGTGTATACAGTATTAGTAAACAAATAAGTTCCTGCAGTTATACTTTATATGCATATAATGATGAAATGTTAAGTGAATTAAGTTGACTTATGTTTACTAATAATGCATATTATAAAAATGTTTGATAGATTATTATTCATGTCATTTCCTTATTGATTTAGCTGGAGTATTTTAAAATTATTGTTTACTTATTTTTGCTTATAAATTTTTTTTGGTTGTAATTTTTGATGTATTTTAATGTGGGTGACTCCGGACATGGTGAATACTTTAAATGTATATTGGCCAATTACTTTATTTCCATATCTAAAGTCAACAAAAAGGAGCACTCAGGATTCTTTATGGACAAACTAATTCAGTCAATATAATCAGCTTGAAGATGGAGAACTGCAGTTATTTATAAACAGCGCTCTTTGTGTAGTTCAGGGTTAAACTGAAGCTTCACTGAATAATTTGGGTTGTGAATCTCTCTCTATTGTTTTAGAACATTCCTCTATGAAGAAATTTGGGAGACGATGCATTAAGCAATATTTCTGTAAAACGTTGTATACCAAATATTTCGCTGCCCTGATGCATTTTCTTTCTTTTAGACACAGAATGGACCAGCATAAACAAAGAATTGCAAATCTGAGGTAACAATATATTCATGGCTATATTATTTATACATTATATTCATATACTGTATAGTGTTCAGACCTATGCCATCTGACTAAACTTACACCTAATTTTATGAAGTCTGAAGAGAGAAATCTAATCTAATCTTCAGTTCAGCTTTTTTTGTACATCGTTCCCTACAGCAGTCACTGTAGGGGTTGGTTCATACTGATAGTTTTCCAGAGTTAGTTTAGACTGAGGTCAGTCCAAATTTATTGTTTAGGTTGGTCTAGACCAATTCTGGTCCTGATTGAGGTTGGCCTTTATTTATCAGCCCAGATTGAGGTTAATTCACTTAATTAATGCTGGTCAACATTAAGGTTCTTAAGATGTTCTAGCAGATATTGGTCCAAATTGAGATCAGTGCAGATTTAGGACAGTGCAAATTGGTGCTCGTTCAGATATAAATTGGCTGATTGAAGTTTGATCAGTGTATGTTGGTCCAGATTGATCTCTAAGGATTCATCAGACCAGCTGAAGTTGGTGAAGATGAGCATGATTTAATAATTTCCCTGACCATGTGTTACAGCGTGAACATCACAAAACTGTGCTGAACACTGACATTCAGGGCTGCAGGGTTTAGAACGGTTGTTTTGAAGTTGATACAGATTAACCAGAGCTCCCTTTACATTTCAGTGTTTAATAACTCAACCAATTAATTGACTAATTAACAAGCCTCTGGTTTAGCCTGAGGTTGGATGAGTTTGAGCATTTGAGATTTTTTCAGACGCTTAGTTAAGTTAAAGTTAGTCCAGACTGAGGTTAGTTAAGATTGAGTTTGAACCAAATTGGCCAAAGTTTAAAAAGTTTTTCAGATGTTTAATTTTGAGGATGTTCCAGATTAAACTTGTTCTCTACAATGGTTCAAGTTTGAAGGTGATCCAGACTGAGGTTGGTCAGCCTGGTACAACCTCAGAGACTAATTTATCAAGGTCTGAAGTTGACCTACACTAAGGTTGTACCAGATTGAAACCTCACTGTTGTCTATAAAGACACTCAGTATGTGAGGATGACAATCTACTCTTGAAAATGTTTAATATGGGAACCAGCCTCGTGACCGGAAGATCACTGGTTCAATCCCCCGAGCTGACAGTCCATGACTGAGGTGACCTTGAGCAAGACACCTAACCCCAAAATGCTCCCTGGGCACTGTGGATAGGGCTGCCCACCGCTCTGGGCAAGTGTGCTCACTGCCCCCTAGTGTGTATGTGGTGTTTCACTGCATGGATGGGTTAAATACAGAGGTGAAATTTCCCCATTGTGGGAGTAATAAGGGCCACTTAATCAGAAATGAATCCAAGAAACCTCATCAGTTCACAAACAATCTCTCTTTCAGTTCAATTGCTTTGGTTGGAATTGTGTCAGGATGTAATGTTTGTTGTAACTTTCCAGCCACAGAGATGATATTACTAATGCTGAAAGATGGGGAAAGCTACTAACTTTCAGTTTATATGAAGGTTTCTTACTGGAGGGTTTATGTGATAATACATTCAGAATGCATATCATTTTCAGTGTTTGTTCAATAAAATAAAATAATATTACTGTAATCTATGTGAGGTCTATAATCTGAACTAGTATTTATTTCTGGAACAGCTGACCCTTTTGTATATTATTTTTAATAAATTATTGAAAATGTAAATATGTAAAGTCATAAAACACAAAGGAAAAAAAAAACTAAAAACTGATACTAAATCTCAGTTTTACAAAAAAGAGGTTCAACAAAATTTGTAATAGAAGTAGAATATGAATGTGTGATTTCTGCTGTATCTGGACTTATAATTAACTTACCAGGCTTAGACCTCATGAGTGCCACTTTCTTAAAAGGGTTTACAGATTATTAGATTAGATTATTTTTTGAAGATTAATTTTCAGTCTGTGAAGAAATTACAGTCTTTATTATTCTTTCATTTACTGAGAAAATTACTAAATGACCTGTTAACTTCCTCAGCAAACATCTACCATCTTACAGCACAGAATATTCTGAAAATAATCAGGTCATATTATTTTTTAAGAAAATTTATGAATGGTTTTATTTTTATTTTTGTAAATTTTATACATAGATTGGAGAATGAGAAATGCAATAAAAAACTTGAAGATTTAAGGTAAGAAAATGCTATAACTGTGTTATTATGTAGAAATACTATGTAAACTAAAATCAGGATATTCTGGAGAAAAATGTGGTTGTCAGAAGTCAGCATTTAACTATATATATATATATATATATATATATATACATACATACACACACACACATACATAGTACTGAATAGTTATCTAAAACTTAAATTTCTTTTTTTTTTATAACATTGTCAGGCAAGAGAACAGAAACCTCAAATCTGAAAACAGCAAACTAAGGTAAGATGCATTTAACTGCATTACATTAAACTTCATTATCATCATCATCATCATCATCATTGACCACTAGTCCAGATAGGATAGTTGAGAGAGCAGAGATGGCCCCGCAACTTCCTCCACCTCATTCCCGGGGACCCCAAGCCGCTCCCAGGCCAGAAAACCGCTGCTTGTATTCGCAATCTCGTTCTTTCGGTCATTACCCACAGGTCATGACCATAGGTGAGGGTGGGGAAGTAGATCGACCGGTAAACAGAGATCTTCACCTTTTGGCTCAGCTCCTCTTCACCACTACAGTCTGGTACAGTGACCGCTTTACTGCTGCTGCCTCTCCCAGCCTGCGGCCGATCTCACGATCCCTATTCCCATCACTCGTGAACAAGACCCTGATATACTTAAACTCCTCCACCTGGGGCAGGTCCTTTCCCCTTACCTGGAGTGAGCATGCCATCATTTTCTGGGCCAAGACCATGGACTCTGACTTGGAGGTGCTGATCCGCATACCAACTGCTTCACACTCAGCTGCAAACCGCTCCAGCAAGCGTTGGAGGCCTCCATGTGATTCAGCCAAAAGAACATCAACAACATCGTCTGCAAACAGCAGAGACGCCACCCTCCAGCCTCCACAATTAATGCCCTCCTTACCCCAGCTATGTTCTGACACTCTGTCCATGACTATCATGAACAGGAGTGGAGACAGGACACAACCCTGGCAGAGACCAACGCTAACACTGAAAGAGTCTGACTTAATGCCGAGTATACGGAAACAGTTCTCACTCCGGGAGTATAGAGATTGGATGGCCTGGAGTAGTAGCCCCGGCACCCCATACTCCTGGAGGACCTCCCGCAAGATATCTCGAGGAACTCTGTCATAAGCCTTTCCAAGTCCACAAACCACATGTAGAGTGGGTTGGCAAACTCCCATGCCCCCTCAACAATCTGTGAGAGGGTGAAAAACTGATCCATTGTTCCGCAGCCAGGATGGAATCTGCATTGTTCCTCCTCAATCTGAGGTTATGCTATCGGTCAGCGTCTCCTTTCCAGCACTGTTGCATAGACTTTCCCAGGGAGGCTGAGCAGTGTGATATCCCGATAATTGGCACACACCCTCCGGTCCCCCTTTTTAAAAATAGGTACCACCACCCCGGTCTGCCAGTCCAAAGGTACTGTTCCTGAGGTCCATGCAATATTGCAGAGGTGTGTTAGCCATGACAGCCCCACAATATCCAGAGCCTTAAGCATCTCTGGACAAATCTCATCCACCCCTGGGACCTTGCCACTGAAGAGCTTACCAACTACCTCAGTGACCTCCACCAGGGAAATGGAACTTGACACCCCAGGAGCCTCTGGCCCTGACTCCCATGAGGGAGGCATGTCTCCTGGATTAAGGAGTTCCTCAAAGTGCTCCTTCCACCGACGACAACATCCTTATTTGAAGTTGGAGTTTCTCCACCCTTGCGGAATACAGCTTGGGCGCAGCCACCCCAGTCTGCTCCTGAGTCACCGGACAGTTGTCCAGAACTGGCCGAATGAAAGTCTTTTTCCATGGCCTCACCAAACTCCTCCCATGCCCTGGATTTTGCTTCTGCCACCATTGCAGCTGCCACCTTTTTAGCCTGTCGGTACCTATCTGCTGAATTGGGAGTCCTTTGGGCCAACCAGTCCCTAAAAGCCTCTTTCTTCAGCTTGACAGTCTCCCTCACCAGTGTCCACCAGGGGGTTCTTGGGTTACTGCTATGACAGGCACCCACAAACTTTTGCCCACAGCTATGCCTGGCAGCTTCCACAATGGAGGTTTTGAACAGGGTCCATTCAGACTCCATGTCCCCTACCTCCTCTGGGACATGAAAAAAGCTGAAAGGGAGCTGAAATGGGAGCTGAAATCATTCTGAACAGGGGCCTCCGACAGTCATTCCCAGCACACCCTCACTATTCACTTGGGACTACTGGGTCTGACCATCAGTCTTCCCTGCCATCTGATCCAACTCACCACCAGATGGTGATCAGTTGACAGCTCAGCACCTCTCTTCACCCAAGTGTCCAGAACATATGGTCCCAAGTCAGATGAAATGACAAAAAAGTTGATCATTGACCTTTGACCCAAGGAGCTCTGGTACCATGTACACTTATGAACATCCTTGTGTTTGAACTTGGTGTTCGTTATTTAAAATCCATGCCTGGCACAGAAGTCCAACAACAATTCACCCTTCAGGTTTAGATCGGGCAATGTTCTTCCCAATCATGCCTCTCCAGGTCTCCCAGTCATTGCTAATGCGAGCATTGAAGTCACCCAGTAAGACTATGGAGTCTGTATGTAGGAGCCTTTCCAGAACCCCACCCACTCGCTCCAAGAAGGCCGAATATTCTGACCTGTAGTTTGAAGCATAAGCACAGAGAACAGTCAGAGTTTTCATCTCTGCGATTTTAATTTGCATTGAGGCAACCCTCTTGTCCACCAGGACAAACTCCAATTGCATGGTCACCAGCCAGGGACTCGTGAGTTTCCCCACACCCACGCGGCACCTCTCACCCTGTGCAACCCCTGAGTAGGAGAGGGACCAACCCCTATCCAGGAGTTTGGTTCCACAGCCGACACTGTGGGTGGTGGTGAGCCCAACTTTTTCTATCTAGTTGGTACCTCTCAACCTCCTGCACAAGATCAGGCTCCTTCCCCCCAGTGAGGTTACATTCCATGTACCAAGATCCAGTTTCTGCCTCAGGGGCCTAGGCCACCAAGGGACTCCCTGCAATCTCTCACTGTCTATATGGCACTGCACCGCTCCCCCATGCTGGACCTTGCAGATGGTGGGCTCACATGGCCTCCCCAAGTTGCCTCTTCAGGCTGAGACCGGCCGAGTTATGTGGGCTGCCCAGCCACCAGGCCTGGCTCCGGGAGTAGGGGTAGATTTTTTTGTGTATATTCTGCATGGTGGGGTTTTGGATCGCATTAGTCTGGGTCTTCACTCCAGACCTGTTAGCCCTGGGAGACCCTACCAGGAGCATATTGCTCCCGACGACGCTCTGAAGATCCCACATTATGCTTCATCTATCAGGATATTCTTTATTCTACAGTTATCAACAACAATCATAACAAAATCTCTTCATCATTATCATCTGTCATAACCTGAATTAACAATAAGTTCAGTATACACCAACTCCTCCATCTTCTCTGAGAAGCTCAATAACTGACTCAGCAGAGTGGAAGTTCAGAGAGGGAACAGATCTGGTGTTCCTAGAGGCAGAAGAGCGTTCCTGTGGCCCTCGTCCTCAGTCTTATCTGTGTAGTGAGTCATGTTGTTGTGTTCTTGAGCTGTGGATGTTGTGGCTCTGGTACATCACTGCAATCTTCATGAAGTTTTTAAGGACCATCCTGGTGTGATTAACAGGTTACAATGCTTCTGCTCTGGGCTGAAGCTCTGTTTGAGAGTGGCTTTAGCTTCTCTGGTTCTTTGAGAATTTCATCTGCCAGATTTATTAAAAATAATGTATTTTAGAAATCTATTGGTCCATTGGAACATAGTCTGTGCTTACATAGGTAACAGAAGAGGCTACAAACAAAACACAGTTAAAAAAGATAGTACTGAGTGAGGACATTGCAAGGGTGGAGGTAAGGCCAAAGCAGGATGGAATCAGGATCGGATTGTTTTGGGTTCAAGGAATTCCATAAATATTATGCAATGCCCCATTAAGTTATGATGTCCACATAATGTCCTTTCTACCTGCCCAGTTTATATTCATATTTAATGAGCAATACTGTGTATTAGTCCAGAATATGAATTTCATTTGAATAAGGGTTTAAAAAACTATTCACACAGACTGAGCAGTGCAAAATGGATAGAATATCAACATAGTTACTGATTGTTTACTGAAATTGTGTAAAGATGTTTACTATAATAAGCTCTTATGAAAACCATAATTAATTATTAAATTTTCATAGGTCACAACTTCAGGACATTCAAAATGAACTGCCCAGCCGCGAAGTGAGGTATTCTTTTAACCTTGACCTTTGTGTGTGGACTGATGGAGAGAAAATAGATTTTAACTATTTTAAATTAAGCCTTTTAACATCATTTAGAAAATTTTCTGAAATTACTGTAATGGCAGGTATTAAAACACAGGCAGGCACAATATACATGAATAAAAAAAATGCCAATATATTATATATATATATATATATATATATATATATATATATATGTATATAGGAAGAAAACAAAACATAGCAAACTCCAAGATTACAGGAATACAGGGAGAATCATGACAGCATGACAGATCAGGGCAGAGTCAGATCAATGCAGAGTTAGGACTTGATGGGACTGGATTCAGAGTCAGGCATGGGTGGAGTCATTATTAGATCAATCTGAGTTATTTGACTGAGCATTACAAATGGCATATATATATATATATATATATATATATATATATATATATACACACACACACACACACACACACACACACACACACACCATATTAGCTATATCTGTTATGAAATCTGTAATTAATGTTGATAGATCCAGACTTAATCACATCATTAGCCTCTCAGTTTCCTGTTGACATTTCAGCACTTGTTTCACTACCAGCACAGATATAACCATTGGCAACATTGTGCATGGAGTATGAACAGAACATTTACAGCAATACATTTCAATAAGTACAAGGTGAGTCAAAAGGCACAGGACACCATTTTATTTTTTATGCTGTCACACGCCTCCAGGATGCGGTGCTGAAGGTGGTGTTGCGGATTTTCTCAGCAAACAAAATTTGTTTGAGATGATCCCAGAGATAAAAGTCAATAATAAAATAAAAAATAAAATAAAACGTGTCCTGTGACTTTTGATTCACCTGGTATGTAGATTATCAAAGAGATGTGTCTTCATTCTGTGTCTGAAGACCATGAAAGAGTCTGCTGTTTGGGCAGCCAGTAGAAGTTTGTCCAACCTCCTGGGTACCAGGACAGAGAAGAGTCTTGATGCTTATTGTCAACGTGTCTTGAAGGGTGGTGGGTCAAGCTGAGCTGTAGTTGAAGCTCGAAGGACTCAAAGTACAGATTGAGTTTTAATCAATGCCATTAGACAGGTGGATCTGGTCCACTTTTGGCTTATGGGCAGATAGAGGAAGCCAGTGTGGGGAGAGCAGCAGTGGGGAAGGTTGAAGTTATGAAGATTGAAGACGAGCCATGCAGCTATGTTCTGGATCAGTTGCAAGGGATTAATGGTTCACGCAGAATTAGAATTTAGAACCATTTTGCCAACTGTGTTTGCACACTGTGGAATTAGACCTCCGCATTTAATCCATCCATGCAGTGAAACATCCACTAGTGACCACACACACCAGGGGGCAGTGAGCACACTTGCCCGGAGCAGTGGGCAGCCCTATCCACAGCACCCGGGGAGCAGTTAGGGGTTAGGTGTCTTGCTCGAGTGCACTTCAGTCATGAATGAGAGAATAAGTGTAAAGTGAAAAAAGAAAAGGACCTATCACTTGTTGGATGCTGGTTGAGAGACAGCATGGAGTATGTTACATGATAAAAGCAATCCTCCAATACAACTCAGACCACATGATGCCAGTGATTCCATGGTTAGTTGGGACAGACAGATGGATCATGTATTTGATTGTATTGAAGACTGCTAAGAGATCAAAAAGAATCATAACTGACAACAATTTGGCTGATCTTACTGCCCAGAGCTTCTCACTGATATGGTCCAGGTTCTGTTGAGTGCACCAGTTTGAAACTAGACTGGCTGGCGTCCCAGAGCTGGTTCTGAGTATGAAAGAGGCAATTGAATATAGATTGCACATTCAATAACTTTAAAAAAGAAAGAAATGAGTGACACCAGTCAGTAGCTGCTGACATCAGAACTGTCAAGCATGGGCTTCTTTAGGATGAGAACCACCCTGGCTTTACTTGATTGCTGAAAGAATGTGACCTGAGGACAGTCTAAATGAATTGCCCAGCCCCAAAGTGAGGTATACTTCTAGCCTTGACTTTATTTTTCATCTTTTCATTGTGTGCTAAAAGGTGTATTCTAATAGACATAAAAAATATATCATCACTGTCCAAAGAAAAACAAGTATCTCCAAAAACAAAAGACATTCTTAACTTGTAGTGTAAGTTGACAAAGATATTTTATTAAAAGTGATTTTAGAGCATTTCTATTGATCCATTCATCATGAAATTTTCACACAATGTGAAGGACAGCTGGTGTGTTGAAAATATGTAGAAAACTAAAGATCGACAAAAATGGAGATACATTTTTTCTTAGGTCAGCGAAGATATAAAATCCAAGATTACAGGAACACTGGGAGGAGTCAGGAATAATCAAGGACAGAATCTGGATAAAATCAGGGCAGAATTAACATTAGACTAAGGCAGAGTTGGAATCAGACCAAAGCAGAATCAGGACTAGATCAGGGTAGAGTCAGAATCAGAACAGGGCAGAATCTATATCATGTCAGGGTAAAACAGGATCAGATCAGGGTGGAGTCAGCATCAGAACACAGCAGAATAAGAATCAGACAGGGGAAAGTTAGGATCAGATCAGAATCAGGATCAGACTAAGATAGAGTCAGAATCAGATTAGAGAGAGGTCAGGACTAGACTGGGGTAGAATCAGGATCATACTATTGTAGAGTCAAAATCAGATCAGGGCAGAGTTAGAATAAGGGCAGATTTAAAATCAGGATCAGATCAGAGTGAAGTCAGCAAGAGGCCAGAGAAGAATCAAGACCAGACCACAGAAGAGTCAGAATCAGACAAGTGTGAAGTTAAGATCAGACCAGGTTGATGTCAGGGTCAGTCCAGGACAGAATCAGAATCAGACCAGGGAAGAGTCAGGATCAGACAAGCATGGAGTCAGCATCAGACCATGGCAGAGTAATAAAATCAGATAATGGCAGAATCAGTATCACATCAGAGTTGAATCAGGATCAGATCAGGATGGAGTAAGCATCAGAACAGATCAGAATAAGATCAGGGTGAAGTCACAATCAGACCAGGGCTGAATCAGGACTCGTTCATGGCAGAACTTGGATCAGATAAAGGCAGAGTAAGGATCAGATCAGTCATAACAGACATAATCAATATAATATCAAAATAATTATGAATGGAACATTGTTTTTTAACTGTTGGCTATGTCTTGGCTGTATTTGTTATGAAAATTCTAATGATTTATTTTACTTTGATAGGTCACCACCTCAGGACAGGCAGAATGAATTGCCCAGCCCCAAAGAGAGGTATACTTCTAACCTCATCTTTTTGCTTTTCTTTTTTTCATGATGTGTTCCAATCTGTAGACTAATCATGGCAGAGTCAGAATTAGAACAGGGTGGGATCTGAATCAGGATCAAATGTCGGTAGAATAAATATCACATTAGAACAAAGTCTGTATCAGATCAGTGTGGAGTCATCAGACCAGAGCAAGATCAGAATCAGAGCGAAGTTAGGACCAAGAATTGGAATCACACTAGGGCAGATCTAGAATCAGATCAAGGTAGAATCAGATCTAGAATCAAATGAGGGCAAAATGAAGACCAGACCACAGCAGAGTATGGATGAGATAATGCTGGGATTAGGATCAGATCAGTGCAGAATTATGAATATTGAAGACGAGCCATGCAGCTATGTTCTGGATCAGTTGCAAGGGCTTAATGTTTCACGCAGGATTAGAATTTAGAACCATTTTGCCAACTGTGTTTGCACACTGTGGAATTAGACCTCCGCATTTAATACATCCATGCAGTGAAACATCCACTAGTGACCACACACACCAGGGGGCAGTGAGCACACTTGCCCGGAGCAGTGGGCAGCCCTATCCACAGCACCCGGGGAGCAGTTAGGGGTTAGGTGTCTTGCTCGAGTGCACTTCAGTCATGAATGAGAGAATAAGTGTAAAGTGAAAAAAGAAAAGGACCTATCACTTGTTGGATGCTGGTTGAGAGACAGCATGGAGTATGTTACATGATAAAAGCAATCCTCCAATACAACTCAGACCACATGATGCCAATGATTCCATGGTTAGTTGGGACAGACAGACGGATCATGTGTTTGATTGTATTGAAGACTGCTAAGAGATCAAAAAGAATCATAACTGACGACAATTTGGCTGATCTTACTGCCCAGAGCTTCTCACTGATATGGTCCAGGTTCTGTTGAGTGCACCAGTTTGAAACTAGACTGGCTGGCATCCCAGAGCTGGTTCTGAGTATGAAAGAGGCAATTGACTATAGATTGCACATTCAATAACTTTAAAAAAGAAAGAAATGAGTGACACCAGTCAGTAGCTGCTGACATCAGAACTGTCAAGCATGGGCTTCTTTAGGATGAGAACCACCCTGGCAGTTACTTGATTGCTGAAAGAATGTGACCTGAGGACAGTCTAAATGAATTGCCCAGCCCCAAAGTGAGGTATACTTCTAGCCTTGACTTTGTTTTTATCTTTTCATTGTGTGCTAAAATGTGTATTCTAATAGACATAAAAAATATATCATCACTGTCCAAAGAAAAACAAGTATCTCCAAAAACAAAAGGCATTCTTAACTTGTAGTGTAAGTTGACAAAGATATTTTATTAAAAGTGATTTTAGAGCATTTCTATTGATCCATTCATCATGAAATGTTCACACAATGTGAAGGACAGCTGGTGTGTTGAAAATATGTAGAAAACTAAAGATCGACAAAAATGGAGATACATTTTTTCTTAGGTCAGCGAAGATATAAAATCCAAGATTACAGGAACACTGGGAGGAGTCAGGAATAATCAAGGACAGAATCTGGATAAAATCAGGGCAGAATTAGCATTAGACTAAGGCAGAGTTGGAATCAGACCAAAGCAGAAATCAGGACTAGATCAGGGTAGAGTCAGAATCAGAACAGGGCAGAATCTTTATCATGTCAGGGTAAAACAGGATCAGATCAGGGTGGAGTCAGCATCAGAACACAGCAGAATAAGAATCAGACCAGGGCAAAGTTAGGATCAGATCAGAATCAGGATCAGACTAAGATAGAGTCAGAATCAGACTAGAGAGAGGTCAGGACTAGACTGGGGTAGAATCAGGATCATACTATTGTAGAGTCAAAATCAGATCAGGGCAGAGTTAGAATAAGGGCAGATTTAAAATCAGGATCAGATCAGAGTGAAGTCAGCAAGAGGCCAGAGAAGAATCAAGACCAGACCACAGAAGAGTCAGAATCAGACAAGTGTGAAGTTAAGATCAGACCAGGTTGATGTCAGGGTCAGTCCAGGACAGAATCAGAATCAGACCAGGGAAGAGTCAGGATCAGACAAGCATGGAGTCAGCATCAGACCATGGCAGAGTAATAAAATCAGATAATGGCAGAATCAGTATCACATCAGAGTTGAATCAGGATCAGATCAGGATGGAGTAAGCATCAGAACAGATCAGAATAAGATCAGGGTGAAGTCACAATCAGACCAGGGCTGAATCAGGACTCGTTCATGGCAGAACTTGGATCAGATAAAGGCAGAGTAAGGATCAGATCAGTCATAACAGACATAATCAATATAATATCAAAATAATTATGAATGGAACATTGTTTTTTAACTGTTGGCTATGTCTTGGCTGTATTTGTTATGAAAATCCTAATGATTTATTTTACTTTGATAGGTCACCACCTCAGGACAGGCAGAATGAATTACCCAGCCCCAAAGAGAGGTATACTTCTAACCTCATCTTTTTGCTTTTCTTTTTTTCATGATGTGTTCCAATCTGTAGACTAATCATGGCAGAGTCAGAATTAGAACAGGGTGGGATCTGAATCAGGATCAAATGTCGGTAGAATAAATATCACATTAGAACAAAGTCTGTATCAGATCAGTGTGGGGTCATCAGACCAGAGCAAGATCAGAATCAGAGCGAAGTTAGGACCAAGAATTGGAATCACACTAGGGCAGATCTAGAATCAGATCAGGGTAGAATCAGATCTAGAATCAAATGAGGGCAAAATGAAGACCAGACCACAGCAGAGTATGGATGAGATAATGCTGGGATTAGGATCAGATCAGTGCAGAATTATGAATATTGAAGACGAGCCATGCAGCTATGTTCTGGATCAGTTGCAAGGGCTTAATGTTTCACGCAGGATTAGAATTTAGAACCATTTTGCCAACTGTGTTTGCACACTGTGGAATTAGACCTCCGCATTTAATACATCCATGCAGTGAAACATCCACTAGTGACCACACACACCAGGGGGCAGTGAGCACACTTGCCCGGAGCAGTGGGCAGCCCTATCCACAGCACCCGGGGAGCAGTTAGGGGTTAGGTGTCTTGCTCGAGTGCACTTCAGTCATGAATGAGAGAATAAGTGTAAAGTGAAAAAAGAAAAGGACCTATCACTTGTTGGATGCTGGTTGAGAGACAGCATGGAGTATGTTACATGATAAAAGCAATCCTCCAATACAACTCAGACCACATGATGCCAATGATTCCATGGTTAGTTGGGACAGACAGACGGATCATGTGTTTGATTGTATTGAAGACTGCTAAGAGATCAAAAAGAATCATAACTGACGACAATTTGGCTGATCTTACTGCCCAGAGCTTCTCACTGATATGGTCCAGGTTCTGTTGAGTGCACCAGTTTGAAACTAGACTGGCTGGCATCCCAGAGCTGGTTCTGAGTATGAAAGAGGCAATTGACTATAGATTGCACATTCAATAACTTTAAAAAAGAAAGAAATGAGTGACACCAGTCAGTAGCTGCTGACATCAGAACTGTCAAGCATGGGCTTCTTTAGGATGAGAACCACCCTGGCAGTTACTTGATTGCTGAAAGAATGTGACCTGAGGACAGTCTAAATGAATTGCCCAGCCCCAAAGTGAGGTATACTTCTAGCCTTGACTTTGTTTTTATCTTTTCATTGTGTGCTAAAATGTGTATTCTAATAGACATAAAAAATATATCATCACTGTCCAAAGAAAAACAAGTATCTCCAAAAACAAAAGGCATTCTTAACTTTTAGTGTAAGTTGACAAAGATATTTTATTAAAAGTGATTTTAGAGCATTTCTATTGATCCATTCATCATGAAATTTTCACACAATGTGAAGGACAGCTGGTGTGTTGAAAATATGTAGAAAACTAAAGATCGACAAAAATGGAGATACATTTTTTCTTAGGTCAGCGAAGATATAAAATCCAAGATTACAGGAACACTGGGAGGAGTCAGGAATAATCAAGGACAGAATCTGGATAAAATCAGGGCAGAATTAGCATTAGACTAAGGCAGAGTTGGAATCAGACCAAAGCAGAAATCAGGACTAGATCAGGGTAGAGTCAGAATCAGAACAGGGCAGAATCTTTATCATGTCAGGGTAAAACAGGATCAGATCAGGGTGGAGTCAGCATCAGAACACAGCAGAATAAGAATCAGACCAGGGCAAAGTTAGGATCAGATCAGAATCAGGATCAGACTAAGATAGAGTCAGAATCAGACTAGAGAGAGGTCAGGACTAGACTGGGGTAGAATCAGGATCATACTATTGTAGAGTCAAAATCAGATCAGGGCAGAGTTAGAATAAGGGCAGATTTAAAATCAGGATCAGATCAGAGTGAAGTCAGCAAGAGGCCAGAGAAGAATCAAGACCAGACCACAGAAGAGTCAGAATCAGACAAGTGTGAAGTTAAGATCAGACCAGGTTGATGTCAGGGTCAGTCCAGGACAGAATCAGAATCAGACCAGGGAAGAGTCAGGATCAGACAAGCATGGAGTCAGCATCAGACCATGGCAGAGTAATAAAATCAGATAATGGCAGAATCAGTATCACATCAGAGTTGAATCAGGATCAGATCAGGATGGAGTAAGCATCAGAACAGATCAGAATAAGATCAGGGTGAAGTCACAATCAGACCAGGGCTGAATCAGGACTCGTTCATGGCAGAACTTGGATCAGATAAAGGCAGAGTAAGGATCAGATCAGTCATAACAGACATAATCAATATAATATCAAAATAATTATGAATGGAACATTGTTTTTTAACTGTTGGCTATGTCTTGGCTGTATTTGTTATGAAAATCCTAATGATTTATTTTACTTTGATAGGTCACCACCTCAGGACAGGCAGAATGAATTACCCAGCCCCAAAGAGAGGTATACTTCTAACCTCATCTTTTTGCTTTTCTTTTTTTCATGATGTGTTCCAATCTGTAGACTAATCATGGCAGAGTCAGAATTAGAACAGGGTGGGATCTGAATCAGGATCAAATGTCGGTAGAATAAATATCACATTAGAACAAAGTCTGTATCAGATCAGTGTGGGGTCATCAGACCAGAGCAAGATCAGAATCAGAGCGAAGTTAGGACCAAGAATTGGAATCACACTAGGGCAGATCTAGAATCAGATCAGGGTAGAATCAGATCTAGAATCAAATGAGGGCAAAATGAAGACCAGACCACAGCAGAGTATGGATGAGATAATGCTGGGATTAGGATCAGATCAGTGCAGAATTATGAATATTGAAGACGAGCCATGCAGCTATGTTCTGGATCAGTTGCAAGGGCTTAATGTTTCACGCAGGATTAGAATTTAGAACCATTTTGCCAACTGTGTTTGCACACTGTGGAATTAGACCTCCGCATTTAATACATCCATGCAGTGAAACATCCACTAGTGACCACACACACCAGGGGGCAGTGAGCACACTTGCCCGGAGCAGTGGGCAGCCCTATCCACAGCACCCGGGGAGCAGTTAGGGGTTAGGTGTCTTGCTCGAGTGCACTTCAGTCATGAATGAGAGAATAAGTGTAAAGTGAAAAAAGAAAAGGACCTATCACTTGTTGGATGCTGGTTGAGAGACAGCATGGAGTATGTTACATGATAAAAGCAATCCTCCAATACAACTCAGACCACATGATGCCAATGATTCCATGGTTAGTTGGGACAGACAGACGGATCATGTGTTTGATTGTATTGAAGACTGCTAAGAGATCAAAAAGAATCATAACTGACGACAATTTGGCTGATCTTACTGCCCAGAGCTTCTCACTGATATGGTCCAGGTTCTGTTGAGTGCACCAGTTTGAAACTAGACTGGCTGGCATCCCAGAGCTGGTTCTGAGTATGAAAGAGGCAATTGACTATAGATTGCACATTCAATAACTTTAAAAAAGAAAGAAATGAGTGACACCAGTCAGTAGCTGCTGACATCAGAACTGTCAAGCATGGGCTTCTTTAGGATGAGAACCACCCTGGCAGTTACTTGATTGCTGAAAGAATGTGACCTGAGGACAGTCTAAATGAATTGCCCAGCCCCAAAGTGAGGTATACTTCTAGCCTTGACTTTGTTTTTATCTTTTCATTGTGTGCTAAAATGTGTATTCTAATAGACATAAAAAATATATCATCACTGTCCAAAGAAAAACAAGTATCTCCAAAAACAAAAGGCATTCTTAACTTTTAGTGTAAGTTGACAAAGATATTTTATTAAAAGTGATTTTAGAGCATTTCTATTGATCCATTCATCATGAAATTTTCACACAATGTGAAGGACAGCTGGTGTGTTGAAAATATGTAGAAAACTAAAGATCGACAAAAATGGAGATACATTTTTTCTTAGGTCAGCGAAGATATAAAATCCAAGATTACAGGAACACTGGGAGGAGTCAGGAATAATCAAGGACAGAATCTGGATAAAATCAGGGCAGAATTAGCATTAGACTAAGGCAGAGTTGGAATCAGACCAAAGCAGAAATCAGGACTAGATCAGGGTAGAGTCAGAATCAGAACAGGGCAGAATCTTTATCATGTCAGGGTAAAACAGGATCAGATCAGGGTGGAGTCAGCATCAGAACACAGCAGAATAAGAATCAGACCAGGGCAAAGTTAGGATCAGATCAGAATCAGGATCAGACTAAGATAGAGTCAGAATCAGACTAGAGAGAGGTCAGGACTAGACTGGGGTAGAATCAGGATCATACTATTGTAGAGTCAAAATCAGATCAGGGCAGAGTTAGAATAAGGGCAGATTTAAAATCAGGATCAGATCAGAGTGAAGTCAGCAAGAGGCCAGAGAAGAATCAAGACCAGACCACAGAAGAGTCAGAATCAGACAAGTGTGAAGTTAAGATCAGACCAGGTTGATGTCAGGGTCAGTCCAGGACAGAATCAGAATCAGACCAGGGAAGAGTCAGGATCAGACAAGCATGGAGTCAGCATCAGACCATGGCAGAGTAATAAAATCAGATAATGGCAGAATCAGTATCACATCAGAGTTGAATCAGGATCAGATCAGGATGGAGTAAGCATCAGAACAGATCAGAATAAGATCAGGGTGAAGTCACAATCAGACCAGGGCTGAATCAGGACTCGTTCATGGCAGAACTTGGATCAGATAAAGGCAGAGTAAGGATCAGATCAGTCATAACAGACATAATCAATATAATATCAAAATAATTATGAATGGAACATTGTTTTTTAACTGTTGGCTATGTCTTGGCTGTATTTGTTATGAAAATCCTAATGATTTATTTTACTTTGATAGGTCACCACCTCAGGACAGGCAGAATGAATTACCCAGCCCCAAAGAGAGGTATACTTCTAACCTCATCTTTTTGCTTTTCTTTTTTTCATGATGTGTTCCAATCTGTAGACTAATCATGGCAGAGTCAGAATTAGAACAGGGTGGGATCTGAATCAGGATCAAATGTCGGTAGAATAAATATCACATTAGAACAAAGTCTGTATCAGATCAGTGTGGGGTCATCAGACCAGAGCAAGATCAGAATCAGAGCGAAGTTAGGACCAAGAATTGGAATCACACTAGGGCAGATCTAGAATCAGATCAGGGTAGAATCAGATCTAGAATCAAATGAGGGCAAAATGAAGACCAGACCACAGCAGAGTATGGATGAGATAATGCTGGGATTAGGATCAGATCAGTGCAGAATTATGAATATTGAAGACGAGCCATGCAGCTATGTTCTGGATCAGTTGCAAGGGCTTAATGTTTCACGCAGGATTAGAATTTAGAACCATTTTGCCAACTGTGTTTGCACACTGTGGAATTAGACCTCCGCATTTAATACATCCATGCAGTGAAACATCCACTAGTGACCACACACACCAGGGGGCAGTGAGCACACTTGCCCGGAGCAGTGGGCAGCCCTATCCACAGCACCCGGGGAGCAGTTAGGGGTTAGGTGTCTTGCTCGAGTGCACTTCAGTCATGAATGAGAGAATAAGTGTAAAGTGAAAAAAGAAAAGGACCTATCACTTGTTGGATGCTGGTTGAGAGACAGCATGGAGTATGTTACATGATAAAAGCAATCCTCCAATACAACTCAGACCACATGATGCCAATGATTCCATGGTTAGTTGGGACAGACAGACGGATCATGTGTTTGATTGTATTGAAGACTGCTAAGAGATCAAAAAGAATCATAACTGACGACAATTTGGCTGATCTTACTGCCCAGAGCTTCTCACTGATATGGTCCAGGTTCTGTTGAGTGCACCAGTTTGAAACTAGACTGGCTGGCATCCCAGAGCTGGTTCTGAGTATGAAAGAGGCAATTGACTATAGATTGCACATTCAATAACTTTAAAAAAGAAAGAAATGAGTGACACCAGTCAGTAGCTGCTGACATCAGAACTGTCAAGCATGGGCTTCTTTAGGATGAGAACCACCCTGGCAGTTACTTGATTGCTGAAAGAATGTGACCTGAGGACAGTCTAAATGAATTGCCCAGCCCCAAAGTGAGGTATACTTCTAGCCTTGACTTTGTTTTTATCTTTTCATTGTGTGCTAAAATGTGTATTCTAATAGACATAAAAAATATATCATCACTGTCCAAAGAAAAACAAGTATCTCCAAAAACAAAAGGCATTCTTAACTTGTAGTGTAAGTTGACAAAGATATTTTATTAAAAGTGATTTTAGAGCATTTCTATTGATCCATTCATCATGAAATGTTCACACAATGTGAAGGACAGCTGGTGTGTTGAAAATATGTAGAAAACTAAAGATCGACAAAAATGGAGATACATTTTTTCTTAGGTCAGCGAAGATATAAAATCCAAGATTACAGGAACACTGGGAGGAGTCAGGAATAATCAAGGACAGAATCTGGATAAAATCAGGGCAGAATTAGCATTAGACTAAGGCAGAGTTGGAATCAGACCAAAGCAGAAATCAGGACTAGATCAGGGTAGAGTCAGAATCAGAACAGGGCAGAATCTTTATCATGTCAGGGTAAAACAGGATCAGATCAGGGTGGAGTCAGCATCAGAACACAGCAGAATAAGAATCAGACCAGGGCAAAGTTAGGATCAGATCAGAATCAGGATCAGACTAAGATAGAGTCAGAATCAGACTAGAGAGAGGTCAGGACTAGACTGGGGTAGAATCAGGATCATACTATTGTAGAGTCAAAATCAGATCAGGGCAGAGTTAGAATAAGGGCAGATTTAAAATCAGGATCAGATCAGAGTGAAGTCAGCAAGAGGCCAGAGAAGAATCAAGACCAGACCACAGAAGAGTCAGAATCAGACAAGTGTGAAGTTAAGATCAGACCAGGTTGATGTCAGGGTCAGTCCAGGACAGAATCAGAATCAGACCAGGGAAGAGTCAGGATCAGACAAGCATGGAGTCAGCATCAGACCATGGCAGAGTAATAAAATCAGATAATGGCAGAATCAGTATCACATCAGAGTTGAATCAGGATCAGATCAGGATGGAGTAAGCATCAGAACAGATCAGAATAAGATCAGGGTGAAGTCACAATCAGACCAGGGCTGAATCAGGACTCGTTCATGGCAGAACTTGGATCAGATAAAGGCAGAGTAAGGATCAGATCAGTCATAACAGACATAATCAATATAATATCAAAATAATTATGAATGGAACATTGTTTTTTAACTGTTGGCTATGTCTTGGCTGTATTTGTTATGAAAATCCTAATGATTTATTTTACTTTGATAGGTCACCACCTCAGGACAGGCAGAATGAATTACCCAGCCCCAAAGAGAGGTATACTTCTAACCTCATCTTTTTGCTTTTCTTTTTTTCATGATGTGTTCCAATCTGTAGACTAATCATGGCAGAGTCAGAATTAGAACAGGGTGGGATCTGAATCAGGATCAAATGTCGGTAGAATAAATATCACATTAGAACAAAGTCTGTATCAGATCAGTGTGGGGTCATCAGACCAGAGCAAGATCAGAATCAGAGCGAAGTTAGGACCAAGAATTGGAATCACACTAGGGCAGATCTAGAATCAGATCAGGGTAGAATCAGATCTAGAATCAAATGAGGGCAAAATGAAGACCAGACCACAGCAGAGTATGGATGAGATAATGCTGGGATTAGGATCAGATCAGTGCAGAATTATGAATATTGAAGACGAGCCATGCAGCTATGTTCTGGATCAGTTGCAAGGGCTTAATGTTTCACGCAGGATTAGAATTTAGAACCATTTTGCCAACTGTGTTTGCACACTGTGGAATTAGACCTCCGCATTTAATACATCCATGCAGTGAAACATCCACTAGTGACCACACACACCAGGGGGCAGTGAGCACACTTGCCCGGAGCAGTGGGCAGCCCTATCCACAGCACCCGGGGAGCAGTTAGGGGTTAGGTGTCTTGCTCGAGTGCACTTCAGTCATGAATGAGAGAATAAGTGTAAAGTGAAAAAAGAAAAGGACCTATCACTTGTTGGATGCTGGTTGAGAGACAGCATGGAGTATGTTACATGATAAAAGCAATCCTCCAATACAACTCAGACCACATGATGCCAATGATTCCATGGTTAGTTGGGACAGACAGACGGATCATGTGTTTGATTGTATTGAAGACTGCTAAGAGATCAAAAAGAATCATAACTGACGACAATTTGGCTGATCTTGCTGCCCAGAGCTTCTCACTGATATGGTCCAGGTTCTGTTGAGTGCACCAGTTTGAAACTAGACTGGCTGGCATCCCAGAGCTGGTTCTGAGTATGAAAGAGGCAATTGACTATAGATTGCACATTCAATAACTTTAAAAAAGAAAGAAATGAGTGACACCAGTCAGTAGCTGCTGACATCAGAACTGTCAAGCATGGGCTTCTTTAGGATGAGAACCACCCTGGCAGTTACTTGATTGCTGAAAGAATGTGACCTGAGGACAGTCTAAATGAATTGCCCAGCCCCAAAGTGAGGTATACTTCTAGCCTTGACTTTGTTTTTATCTTTTCATTGTGTGCTAAAATGTGTATTCTAATAGACATAAAAAATATATCATCACTGTCCAAAGAAAAACAAGTATCTCCAAAAACAAAAGGCATTCTTAACTTGTAGTGTAAGTTGACAAAGATATTTTATTAAAAGTGATTTTAGAGCATTTCTATTGATCCATTCATCATGAAATGTTCACACAATGTGAAGGACAGCTGGTGTGTTGAAAATATGTAGAAAACTAAAGATCGACAAAAATGGAGATACATTTTTTCTTAGGTCAGCGAAGATATAAAATCCAAGATTACAGGAACACTGGGAGGAGTCAGGAATAATCAAGGACAGAATCTGGATAAAATCAGGGCAGAATTAGCATTAGACTAAGGCAGAGTTGGAATCAGACCAAAGCAGAAATCAGGACTAGATCAGGGTAGAGTCAGAATCAGAACAGGGCAGAATCTTTATCATGTCAGGGTAAAACAGGATCAGATCAGGGTGGAGTCAGCATCAGAACACAGCAGAATAAGAATCAGACCAGGGCAAAGTTAGGATCAGATCAGAATCAGGATCAGACTAAGATAGAGTCAGAATCAGACTAGAGAGAGGTCAGGACTAGACTGGGGTAGAATCAGGATCATACTATTGTAGAGTCAAAATCAGATCAGGGCAGAGTTAGAATAAGGGCAGATTTAAAATCAGGATCAGATCAGAGTGAAGTCAGCAAGAGGCCAGAGAAGAATCAAGACCAGACCACAGAAGAGTCAGAATCAGACAAGTGTGAAGTTAAGATCAGACCAGGTTGATGTCAGGGTCAGTCCAGGACAGAATCAGAATCAGACCAGGGAAGAGTCAGGATCAGACAAGCATGGAGTCAGCATCAGACCATGGCAGAGTAATAAAATCAGATAATGGCAGAATCAGTATCACATCAGAGTTGAATCAGGATCAGATCAGGATGGAGTAAGCATCAGAACAGATCAGAATAAGATCAGGGTGAAGTCACAATCAGACCAGGGCTGAATCAGGACTCGTTCATGGCAGAACTTGGATCAGATAAAGGCAGAGTAAGGATCAGATCAGTCATAACAGACATAATCAATATAATATCAAAATAATTATGAATGGAACATTGTTTTTTAACTGTTGGCTATGTCTTGGCTGTATTTGTTATGAAAATCCTAATGATTTATTTTACTTTGATAGGTCACCACCTCAGGACAGGCAGAATGAATTACCCAGCCCCAAAGAGAGGTATACTTCTAACCTCATCTTTTTGCTTTTCTTTTTTTCATGATGTGTTCCAATCTGTAGACTAATCATGGCAGAGTCAGAATTAGAACAGGGTGGGATCTGAATCAGGATCAAATGTCGGTAGAATAAATATCACATTAGAACAAAGTCTGTATCAGATCAGTGTGGGGTCATCAGACCAGAGCAAGATCAGAATCAGAGCGAAGTTAGGACCAAGAATTGGAATCACACTAGGGCAGATCTAGAATCAGATCAGGGTAGAATCAGATCTAGAATCAAATGAGGGCAAAATGAAGACCAGACCACAGCAGAGTATGGATGAGATAATGCTGGGATTAGGATCAGATCAGTGCAGAATTATGAATATTGAAGACGAGCCATGCAGCTATGTTCTGGATCAGTTGCAAGGGCTTAATGTTTCACGCAGGATTAGAATTTAGAACCATTTTGCCAACTGTGTTTGCACACTGTGGAATTAGACCTCCGCATTTAATACATCCATGCAGTGAAACATCCACTAGTGACCACACACACCAGGGGGCAGTGAGCACACTTGCCCGGAGCAGTGGGCAGCCCTATCCACAGCACCCGGGGAGCAGTTAGGGGTTAGGTGTCTTGCTCGAGTGCACTTCAGTCATGAATGAGAGAATAAGTGTAAAGTGAAAAAAGAAAAGGACCTATCACTTGTTGGATGCTGGTTGAGAGACAGCATGGAGTATGTTACATGATAAAAGCAATCCTCCAATACAACTCAGACCACATGATGCCAATGATTCCATGGTTAGTTGGGACAGACAGACGGATCATGTGTTTGATTGTATTGAAGACTGCTAAGAGATCAAAAAGAATCATAACTGACGACAATTTGGCTGATCTTGCTGCCCAGAGCTTCGCACTGATATGGTCCATGTTCTGTTGAGTGCACCAGTTTGAAACTAGACTGGCTGGCATCCCAGAGCTGGTTCTGAGTATGAAAGAGGCAATTGACTATAGATTGCACATTCAATAACTTTAAAAAAGAAAGAAATGAGTGACACCAGTCAGTAGCTGCTGACATCAGAACTGTCAAGCATGGGCTTCTTTAGGATGAGAACCACCCTGGCAGTTACTTGATTGCTGAAAGAATGTGACCTGAGGACAGTCTAAATGAATTGCCCAGCCCCAAAGTGAGGTATACTTCTAGCCTTGACTTTGTTTTTATCTTTTCATTGTGTGCTAAAATGTGTATTCTAATAGACATAAAAAATATATCATCACTGTCCAAAGAAAAACAAGTATCTCCAAAAACAAAAGGCATTCTTAACTTTTAGTGTAAGTTGACAAAGATATTTTATTAAAAGTGATTTTAGAGCATTTCTATTGATCCATTCATCATGAAATTTTCACACAATGTGAAGGACAGCTGGTGTGTTGAAAATATGTAGAAAACTAAAGATCGACAAAAATGGAGATACATTTTTTCTTAGGTCAGCGAAGATATAAAATCCAAGATTACAGGAACACTGGGAGGAGTCAGGAATAATCAAGGACAGAATCTGGATAAAATCAGGGCAGAATTAGCATTAGACTAAGGCAGAGTTGGAATCAGACCAAAGCAGAAATCAGGACTAGATCAGGGTAGAGTCAGAATCAGAACAGGGCAGAATCTTTATCATGTCAGGGTAAAACAGGATCAGATCAGGGTGGAGTCAGCATCAGAACACAGCAGAATAAGAATCAGACCAGGGCAAAGTTAGGATCAGATCAGAATCAGGATCAGACTAAGATAGAGTCAGAATCAGACTAGAGAGAGGTCAGGACTAGACTGGGGTAGAATCAGGATCATACTATTGTAGAGTCAAAATCAGATCAGGGCAGAGTTAGAATAAGGGCAGATTTAAAATCAGGATCAGATCAGAGTGAAGTCAGCAAGAGGCCAGAGAAGAATCAAGACCAGACCACAGAAGAGTCAGAATCAGACAAGTGTGAAGTTAAGATCAGACCAGGTTGATGTCAGGGTCAGTCCAGGACAGAATCAGAATCAGACCAGGGAAGAGTCAGGATCAGACAAGCATGGAGTCAGCATCAGACCATGGCAGAGTAATAAAATCAGATAATGGCAGAATCAGTATCACATCAGAGTTGAATCAGGATCAGATCAGGATGGAGTAAGCATCAGAACAGATCAGAATAAGATCAGGGTGAAGTCACAATCAGACCAGGGCTGAATCAGGACTCGTTCATGGCAGAACTTGGATCAGATAAAGGCAGAGTAAGGATCAGATCAGTCATAACAGACATAATCAATATAATATCAAAATAATTATGAATGGAACATTGTTTTTTAACTGTTGGCTATGTCTTGGCTGTATTTGTTATGAAAATCCTAATGATTTATTTTACTTTGATAGGTCACCACCTCAGGACAGGCAGAATGAATTGCCCAGCCCCAAAGAGAGGTATACTTCTAACCTCATCTTTTTGCTTTTCTTTTTTTCATGATGTGTTCCAATCTGTAGACTAATCATGGCAGAGTCAGAATTAGAACAGGGTGGGATCTGAATCAGGATCAAATGTCGGTAGAATAAATATCACATTAGAACAAAGTCTGTATCAGATCAGTGTGGGGTCATCAGACCAGAGCAAGATCAGAATCAGAGCGAAGTTAGGACCAAGAATTGGAATCACACTAGGGCAGATCTAGAATCAGATCAAGGTAGAATCAGATCTAGAATCAAATGAGGGCAAAATGAAGACCAGACCACAGCAGAGTATGGATGAGATAATGCTGGGATTAGGATCAGATCAGTGCAGAATTATGAATATTGAAGACGAGCCATGCAGCTATGTTCTGGATCAGTTGCAAGGGCTTAATGTTTCACGCAGGATTAGAATTTAGAACCATTTTGCCAACTGTGTTTGCACACTGTGGAATTAGACCTCCGCATTTAATACATCCATGCAGTGAAACATCCACTAGTGACCACACACACCAGGGGGCAGTGAGCACACTTGCCCGGAGCAGTGGGCAGCCCTATCCACAGCACCCGGGGAGCAGTTAGGGGTTAGGTGTCTTGCTCGAGTGCACTTCAGTCATGAATGAGAGAATAAGTGTAAAGTGAAAAAAGAAAAGGACCTATCACTTGTTGGATGCTGGTTGAGAGACAGCATGGAGTATGTTACATGATAAAAGCAATCCTCCAATACAACTCAGACCACATGATGCCAATGATTCCATGGTTAGTTGGGACAGACAGACGGATCATGTGTTTGATTGTATTGAAGACTGCTAAGAGATCAAAAAGAATCATAACTGACGACAATTTGGCTGATCTTACTGCCCAGAGCTTCTCACTGATATGGTCCAGGTTCTGTTGAGTGCACCAGTTTGAAACTAGACTGGCTGGCATCCCAGAGCTGGTTCTGAGTATGAAAGAGGCAATTGACTATAGATTGCACATTCAATAACTTTAAAAAAGAAAGAAATGAGTGACACCAGTCAGTAGCTGCTGACATCAGAACTGTCAAGCATGGGCTTCTTTAGGATGAGAACCACCCTGGCAGTTACTTGATTGCTGAAAGAATGTGACCTGAGGACAGTCTAAATGAATTGCCCAGCCCCAAAGTGAGGTATACTTCTAGCCTTGACTTTGTTTTTATCTTTTCATTGTGTGCTAAAATGTGTATTCTAATAGACATAAAAAATATATCATCACTGTCCAAAGAAAAACAAGTATCTCCAAAAACAAAAGGCATTCTTAACTTGTAGTGTAAGTTGACAAAGATATTTTATTAAAAGTGATTTTAGAGCATTTCTATTGATCCATTCATCATGAAATTTTCACACAATGTGAAGGACAGCTGGTGTGTTGAAAATATGTAGAAAACTAAAGATCGACAAAAATGGAGATACATTTTTTCTTAGGTCAGCGAAGATATAAAATCCAAGATTACAGGAACACTGGGAGGAGTCAGGAATAATCAAGGACAGAATCTGGATAAAATCAGGGCAGAATTAGCATTAGACTAAGGCAGAGTTGGAATCAGACCAAAGCAGAAATCAGGACTAGATCAGGGTAGAGTCAGAATCAGAACAGGGCAGAATCTTTATCATGTCAGGGTAAAACAGGATCAGATCAGGGTGGAGTCAGCATCAGAACACAGCAGAATAAGAATCAGACCAGGGCAAAGTTAGGATCAGATCAGAATCAGGATCAGACTAAGATAGAGTCAGAATCAGACTAGAGAGAGGTCAGGACTAGACTGGGGTAGAATCAGGATCATACTATTGTAGAGTCAAAATCAGATCAGGGCAGAGTTAGAATAAGGGCAGATTTAAAATCAGGATCAGATCAGAGTGAAGTCAGCAAGAGGCCAGAGAAGAATCAAGACCAGACCACAGAAGAGTCAGAATCAGACAAGTGTGAAGTTAAGATCAGACCAGGTTGATGTCAGGGTCAGTCCAGGACAGAATCAGAATCAGACCAGGGAAGAGTCAGGATCAGACAAGCATGGAGTCAGCATCAGACCATGGCAGAGTAATAAAATCAGATAATGGCAGAATCAGTATCACATCAGAGTTGAATCAGGATCAGATCAGGATGGAGTAAGCATCAGAACAGATCAGAATAAGATCAGGGTGAAGTCACAATCAGACCAGGGCTGAATCAGGACTCGTTCATGGCAGAACTTGGATCAGATAAAGGCAGAGTAAGGATCAGATCAGTCATAACAGACATAATCAATATAATATCAAAATAATTATGAATGGAACATTGTTTTTTAACTGTTGGCTATGTCTTGGCTGTATTTGTTATGAAAATCCTAATGATTTATTTTACTTTGATAGGTCACCACCTCAGGACAGGCAGAATGAATTGCCCAGCCCCAAAGAGAGGTATACTTCTAACCTCATCTTTTTGCTTTTCTTTTTTTCATGATGTGTTCCAATCTGTAGACTAATCATGGCAGAGTCAGAATTAGAACAGGGTGGGATCTGAATCAGGATCAAATGTCGGTAGAATAAATATCACATTAGAACAAAGTCTGTATCAGATCAGTGTGGGGTCATCAGACCAGAGCAAGATCAGAATCAGAGCGAAGTTAGGACCAAGAATTGGAATCACACTAGGGCAGATCTAGAATCAGATCAAGGTAGAATCAGATCTAGAATCAAATGAGGGCAAAATGAAGACCAGACCACAGCAGAGTATGGATGAGATAATGCTGGGATTAGGATCAGATCAGTGCAGAATTATGAATATTGAAGACGAGCCATGCAGCTATGTTCTGGATCAGTTGCAAGGGCTTAATGTTTCACGCAGGATTAGAATTTAGAACCATTTTGCCAACTGTGTTTGCACACTGTGGAATTAGACCTCCGCATTTAATACATCCATGCAGTGAAACATCCACTAGTGACCACACACACCAGGGGGCAGTGAGCACACTTGCCCGGAGCAGTGGGCAGCCCTATCCACAGCACCCGGGGAGCAGTTAGGGGTTAGGTGTCTTGCTCGAGTGCACTTCAGTCATGAATGAGAGAATAAGTGTAAAGTGAAAAAAGAAAAGGACCTATCACTTGTTGGATGCTGGTTGAGAGACAGCATGGAGTATGTTACATGATAAAAGCAATCCTCCAATACAACTCAGACCACATGATGCCAATGATTCCATGGTTAGTTGGGACAGACAGACGGATCATGTGTTTGATTGTATTGAAGACTGCTAAGAGATCAAAAAGAATCATAACTGACGACAATTTGGCTGATCTTACTGCCCAGAGCTTCTCACTGATATGGTCCAGGTTCTGTTGAGTGCACCAGTTTGAAACTAGACTGGCTGGCATCCCAGAGCTGGTTCTGAGTATGAAAGAGGCAATTGACTATAGATTGCACATTCAATAACTTTAAAAAAGAAAGAAATGAGTGACACCAGTCAGTAGCTGCTGACATCAGAACTGTCAAGCATGGGCTTCTTTAGGATGAGAACCACCCTGGCAGTTACTTGATTGCTGAAAGAATGTGACCTGAGGACAGTCTAAATGAATTGCCCAGCCCCAAAGTGAGGTATACTTCTAGCCTTGACTTTGTTTTTATCTTTTCATTGTGTGCTAAAATGTGTATTCTAATAGACATAAAAAATATATCATCACTGTCCAAAGAAAAACAAGTATCTCCAAAAACAAAAGGCATTCTTAACTTGTAGTGTAAGTTGACAAAGATATTTTATTAAAAGTGATTTTAGAGCATTTCTATTGATCCATTCATCATGAAATTTTCACACAATGTGAAGGACAGCTGGTGTGTTGAAAATATGTAGAAAACTAAAGATCGACAAAAATGGAGATACATTTTTTCTTAGGTCAGCGAAGATATAAAATCCAAGATTACAGGAACACTGGGAGGAGTCAGGAATAATCAAGGACAGAATCTGGATAAAATCAGGGCAGAATTAGCATTAGACTAAGGCAGAGTTGGAATCAGACCAAAGCAGAAATCAGGACTAGATCAGGGTAGAGTCAGAATCAGAACAGGGCAGAATCTTTATCATGTCAGGGTAAAACAGGATCAGATCAGGGTGGAGTCAGCATCAGAACACAGCAGAATAAGAATCAGACCAGGGCAAAGTTAGGATCAGATCAGAATCAGGATCAGACTAAGATAGAGTCAGAATCAGACTAGAGAGAGGTCAGGACTAGACTGGGGTAGAATCAGGATCATACTATTGTAGAGTCAAAATCAGATCAGGGCAGAGTTAGAATAAGGGCAGATTTAAAATCAGGATCAGATCAGAGTGAAGTCAGCAAGAGGCCAGAGAAGAATCAAGACCAGACCACAGAAGAGTCAGAATCAGACAAGTGTGAAGTTAAGATCAGACCAGGTTGATGTCAGGGTCAGTCCAGGACAGAATCAGAATCAGACCAGGGAAGAGTCAGGATCAGACAAGCATGGAGTCAGCATCAGACCATGGCAGAGTAATAAAATCAGATAATGGCAGAATCAGTATCACATCAGAGTTGAATCAGGATCAGATCAGGATGGAGTAAGCATCAGAACAGATCAGAATAAGATCAGGGTGAAGTCACAATCAGACCAGGGCTGAATCAGGACTCGTTCATGGCAGAATTTGGATCAGATAAAGGCAGAGTAAGGATCAGATCAGTCATAACAGACATAATCAATATAATATCAAAATAATTATGAATGGAACATTGTTTTTTAACTGTTGGCTATGTCTTGGCTGTATTTGTTATGAAAATCCTAATGATTTATTTTACTTTGATAGGTCACCACCTCAGGACAGGCAGAATGAATTACCCAGCCCCAAAGAGAGGTATACTTCTAACCTCATCTTTTTGCTTTTCTTTTTTTCATGATGTGTTCCAATGTGTAGACTAATCATGGCAGAGTCAGAATTAGAACAGGGTGGAATCTGAATCAGGATCAAATGTCGGTAGAATAAATATCACATTAGAACAAAGTCTGTATCAGATCAGTGTGGGGTCATCAGACCAGAGCAAGATCAGAATCAGAGCGAAGTTAGGACCAAGAATTGGAATCACACTAGGGCAGATCTAGAATCAGATCAGGATAGAATCAGATCTAGAATCAAATGAGGGCAAAATGAAGACCAGACCACAGCAGAGTATGGATGAGATAATGCTGGGATTAGGATCAGATCAGTGCAGAATTAGATCAGGGTGGACTCGGCCTCAGAAGATGGCAGAATCACGAACATTGAATGAGCATTACACTGTGCATATTACATCAACATAATTACTGATTAAGCATTGGAACTAATCCATTTTTTTCCCCCATTTTTACAGATGTAGATGTCAGGATAGCCAAAATGAATTGTTAGGTTTTTTAAACTATTGGCTATGTCTTTGCTGTATTGTTTAAGAAATTCATAATTATTTATTATTCCTGGATCAGCACCTTGTCATGGCGGAAGGACTTGTTTGGTCTAGGGATCTTCAGAGCCAAGTTGTCGGGAGCAATATGCTCCGGGTAGGGTCTCCCAGGGCGAACAGGTCTGGAGTAAAGACCCAGGCTAACTTGATCCAAAAACCCTTCATGATAAATGGACACAGCCAGGCCTGGGGGTAGCATCCCTCGGTGAGCGTCTTTTGGCCAGGCAGCCCATGTAACCCTGCCGGGCTTAGCCCAAAGAGACAACATGGGGAGACCATGTGGGCCCACCACCCGCAAGGTCCAGCATGAGGGAGCAATGTAGTCCCGTATAGGCAGTAGGAGATTACGGGGAAGCCATTGGTGGCCTAGGCCCCTGCGGCAGAAACTGGCTCTTGGTACGTGGAATGTAAACTCACTTGGGGGGGGGAGCTGGAGCTTGTGTGGGAGGTTGAGAGGTACTAACTAGATAAAGTTGGACTCACCACCACCCACAGTGTCAGCTCTGGAACCAGACTCCTGGATAGGGTTTGGTCCCTCTCCTACTCAGGGGTTGCACAGGGTGAGAGGCACTGGGTGGGTATGGGGAGACTCACAAGTCCCTGGCTGGTAGCTGTGCATTTGGAGTTTGTCCCATTGGTCACCTCAATACAAATTAAAATCATAGAGTGGAAAACTCTGACTGTGGTCTGTGCTTATGCAAAACCAAACAACAGGTCAGAGTATTCTGCTTTCATGACTGTCGGAGCACCCTGTTCAGAATGATTTCAGCTCCCACCTCTGGAGAGCTTTTTTCATGTCTCGGAGGAGGTAGGGGACATGGAGTCTGAATGGTCACTGTTTAAAACCTCCATTGTGGAAGCTGCCAGGCATAGCTGTGGCCAAAAGCTTGTGGGTGCCTGTCATGTCGGTAACCCAAGAACCCCCTGGTGGACACCTGTTTTGAGGGAAACCATCAACCTGAAGAAAGGCCTTTAGGGACTGGATGGCCCAATGATTATGTTCTTTTGGCTGAATCATATGGAGGCCTCCAGCGCGCACTGGAGTGGTTTGCAGCTGAGTGTGAAGCAGTTGGTAGGCTGCTCAGCACTTGTAAGTCTGAGTCCATGGTCTTAGCCTGGAAAAGGATGGCATGCCCACTCCAGGTAAAGGGAATGGACTTGTCCCAGGTGGAGGAGTTTAAGTACCTTGGTGTCTTGTTCACTAGTGACGGGAGGAGGGATCATGACATTGGCCGCAGGCTGGGATAGGCGGCAGCAGTAATGTGGTCACTGTACCAGACTGTAGTGGTGAAGAGGGAGCAGAGCCATAAGGCAGTTGGTCTACATTCCAACCCTCACCTGTGGTCATGAGCTGTGGGTAATGACCGAAAGAATACGATCGCACATACAAGCGGCGGAGATAAGCTTTCTTCGCAGGGTGGAGAGCACAATCTATTCGATACGGTGAGGAGCTCAGTCATCTGGGAGGAGCTCGGTGTACAGCTGTTACTCCTCCACATTGAGGGGAGCCAGCTGAGGTGGTTTGGGCATCTGATCCAGATGCCCCTGGACACCTCTCGGTGGGGGTGTACCAGGCACGGCCTACCGGAACAAGACCCTGAGGTCTTCCTAGAACCCACTGGAGGGATTATATTTCCAAGTTGGCCTGGGAGTGGCTTGGGGCCCCCGGCAATGAGCTGGAGGAAGTTGCGGGGGATTCTGTGCTCGCTCAACTGCTACCCTATTTGGACTAATTGGTTAATGTTGAAGATGATGATAATGATTTTACTTTGATAGGTCACCACCTCAGGACAGCCAGAATGAATTACCTAGCCCCAAAGAGAGGTATACTTCTAACCTTGACTTTTTTTTTTTCTTTTCATGATGTGTGCCAATGTGTAGACTAATCATGGCAGAGTCAGAATTAGAACAGGGTAGAATCTGAATCAGGATCAAATGGGGCTTAGGTGCCTTGCTTAAGGGCACTTCATTTATATTTACATTTACAGCATTTACCAGACGCTCTTATCCAGAGCGATTTACAAGAAGTGTTTTGTTTATCTAGAGAAAGTATCTTAGCTAGTTACTAGTAGGTTAGAGAGAGACAGTCCTGAGCTCAGATACTGCTAAGAAACAAAAAGTCAGAACAGAGTTAAACACAGAACAGTGCAATACAATACAGTACGATACATAAGTGCAGTACAATGCATTACGATCAATACTTAATTCAGTGTTCATTTAAGTGCTTTGTAAATAGATGACTTCAGTCACGTACTGTTGGCACAGGGGATTGAACCAGCAACCTTCCAAGGCTGGATCCCTAACCTCCAGCCCACGACTGCCCCTTAAATTGAAATAATGATATATTATCTCAAGGTAGATTGGAGCATAAACTAGGTGGTTTTAGGGTTCCAGGTGAAGGTCCAGTGAAATGTAAGGTTTGTATATTGTTTTATTTTGTCATCTTTTTAAGGAACAAAGCAAGTACAGGCATTTTTACCACCAAAATGTAAATATGCAGGGATAAAGAGTTGACATTCATTTGTTAACCTCCTTAAAACATAGATTAAGACAAACTTGAACTATTTGGATGAATTTCCTGAAGAGCATTTCAGGATCAGGATGAGATCAGGACAGACTCGATCAATGTAATGCTCAACAATGTAATGCTCAATTTCATGTTTGAATAGGGTTTTAAACCCTTAAGAAAAAAAAACATTCTTGTTTTATTCACAAGAATATTTAAATTAAAAAAGTAGAACTTATTAATCAAACTAGAAAATAAACTAAGAAGATGAAAAAGAAAAAAAAAATTGAGGACATCACAACTTTACGAGTTGATTTTCTCTCTTTATTTCTTTTCACTGTTTTAAGCATGAGTAAAGCAGTGGACCACAAATTAGAAAGTAGTGACGAGTCCAGAGAATCTGAACCGCCAACTGTGCTCAAGAAACGTGTAACTAAGAAGCACTGGGTGAAACTCCCGTTCCAGCTGAGCTCAACAGAAAATGATGGGCAGCAGCCACAGGAAACGAATGCAGATGATCCAAAGAGCTGCTGGATGCAATCAGAGGATGTGACGAAGGTGAGATTGTCTGTCTTTTTGTTGACAATTTTATAGTAATAACAGTAGACAAACCTATATTCAAATATCACTTTTCATTTTAGTTCAAATTAGTAAACTGTTAAAGAAGTCTGCGCTTTAAATGAAAATAACAGCACAATAAACCAGAGAAAATAAGTCATGGGCTTTGATTTTGGTTTAACATTTTGGGGCATTTAAATATAGTAAGATAAATGCATTTAAATTATTAATAATTTATTTCATTTCCATTATTACACAATTATGGAATTATGTTGTGCTAATTTAAGTTACACCTGCCTCACTCTTCTAACATTTCTGCACAAGGCTGTCTCCTTGGGTTGCCAGCTATTCAGCTGTTCAATTAACATTCATTAGACAATTCATTTTCCACTGTCTACATGCAAAAACAGTTTTCTGGTTGACCTTGCATGTTTACAATCTAACAGTCAAATGCAGTATGTCTATAGCAGCTGCTTTCAATGCAACTTGACCATGTCATGTCCTGGTTAGTGTAGTGGTTAACACCTCTGCCTTCTACACTGTAGACTGGGGTTCAATCCCCCACCTGGGCAAAACACCCTACACTATACCAGTAAGAGACATTGGGCAAGACTCCTAACAATGCCTTGGCCTTCCTGTGTAAAAACGATCAAATTGTAAGTCGCTCTGGATTAGAGCGTCAGCCAGATGCCATAAATGTAAATGGACTTCATATACGATGCTTTATTTTGTTTGGGTCACTGCCCAAATTCCCCACTCCCATGTCCCATGGAGTTGAAGCCTATATTGTCTATAGAAAGCGTTTTCAGTGTAATGTTACCACCATGTCTTGTCCTGGACTTTATGCTAAGATTATTCATTTATTTATTTAGGGGGTTTAGTAAACCAATGTGCTATATGCTAACCTAAACAAATATGTATTTAATGTCTTTAAGTAAAAAAACAAACAAAAAAAAAACCAACATCTACCAAGTTTAAATTATTAATACTCTCTGAAATGCTTTCGTGAGATCAGTGAGATGTGCCTGTGATCTCAAAGCTTAGGAGCGTTAAATGTCATGAACAAGACCTTGTAGCTGAGGTGAAATTTAAAAGGAAGAAAGTAAAAACTGAATAAAAGTGCACTAATATTCACACAGGCCATTACCTTCTGAGCCAGTCTGAAGTGATTTAGAGAGACAGCAGAGCAACCCGCCAGTAACACACTCCAGTCTAAACTAGCAGATGTAAATGCATGAATCCAGCATTTTGTAAGAACAGTATGTGTATTATTTTCAATGTATCTGTAGTAATAAAAGTCAGAGATATAACTGATTTGAGATTAGCAGCCAGTGTTACCTTTAACTGCTTTTGGCTGCACTAAAAAAGGTAAAAGTTGATGGAACTTTATTTTGAACAAAATTAGGACTTTCATTCGGTGTAACTGTGACAATCTGTCTGAGCTGCTAAAAATAACTGAGTATCATCAGCATTGAAGTGAAGCACAAGATTGTATTGTGGGATGCCATATTGTACTTTAACTGACAATCTTCAATCATCCTCACTGTTATCAGAGTTGTGGCCAGATCATCAGTAATAATGTATTAGAAATTATGAATTATTCTTTAGAATTCTAACAAATGAAAAACTTCAAACATAAGGTCCTCCTAAAGCCAATTTTAGGAGACAGTAAATAACAATAAAATAAAGTTTCTCATTGTTTGAAGGAAATGTGATCATTAAAATTTACAATTAAAATTTAGTGCAACGCTTTTCTTATTAGAATTGTTAGATAATGTCAGGACTGGACAGAAGTCAGACAAGCACAGATTATGTGAAGGAGATAATAATAATAATAATAATAATAATAATAATAAATAATAATAATAAAGGGCTTTAGACAAAAAGGTACAGTCAAAAACAGCCCAAGTCAGCAATAGCAAACTGGACAAATAAGGGAACATACCAAAAGACGAAGTCGAGATAAACCAGCCCAACAGACAAAGTGGGAGAAGCAAAACACGAGTGGAAAACAGGCAAAGGCCAATATACGGAAATACTATCAGACATGGAACGCTTTGCAATGCCAGGGAGCTCAAAACCCGGCAAAGAACTGAACAAACAGGTGAGTAAATACAGGCCGAGACTCAGGTGACAATACCTAATAATCAGGAGACGGAGAGAGCAGGTGTAGGTCATGTGACTTTGGCTAGGAGTCATGTGAGAGTCAATGGTATTCTGGGTAATGAAGTCCTGGTCGGCTTGGGAGCCAAAGGGAAGTGTGAGAGATAATGATCAGATGTGATGACACACACACACACACACACCATTCACAAAGATGAATTAGAAAGCAATTAGTAAAAAGACAGGAGTAATTAATATTTATAAGAATGAAAGGGATCATAGCACACAAAGTATAATAAACAAAACAAATGTGAAACAATAACAAATATATATACTAATATCAATCTAAGGGATACACATTGGATTCAGACTTCTGTGTTTGTGTTTGTATTTGTGTGTGAGGGTGGACATCATGGACCTGGGCCTTTTTTGCCCAGATGCCAAAATAAGTTTACATAAAATAAAGTGTTATTTATTTTTCTGTTATATATTGTGGCGAGCATGGGGTTTTCCTGGATTGGCCACGTTGCGGCCCTCCAGTCAGAGTAGGAGGGGCCATGCAAATGTGGCTGTTGCCGTCTTCACCCTCTGGCAGGAGTGCAGCTAGCCTGATGGCCTGGGCATGGTTTCCTCCAGGTTGAGTAGTCTGGTTTCACTCTCCGTGCAGTTTAAATGCAGTAAGCGAGTAGTAAACTAAACAAAGAGCACTGTTGGGAAAGAACATGTCTCCGCCGGTCGTCACAATGGAGTTGGTGGACGAGATAGACCGACTGAAGCAGCGAATTCTCAAGCTGGGCATGGAAGAGTTCCAGCGAGAGAGCGGCGGCCTGCGGGAAGTGGGTGCCGGGCGATACGCCGGCGCAGCCTTGCCCGACGGGGCTAGCCAGCCACGAGCCCGGCTGGTTAGCGACGAGCGCCACCAGTGGTTGGACGGCAGCATCGAGAGGAGGCTGGGGGACAGCGAATGGCACGGGCATAGCCACGCCCCTCTCGCTTCGATGGCAGCGAGTATCCAGCTACCCCGTTACAACGGAGAGGCCGCATGGGAGCCGTATGTAGCACAGCTGGGAGTGGTGGCAAGACACTACGGGTGGTCCCCGGTGACGATCGCTGCCAGGTTATGCTTGGCGCTGGAGGGCAAAGCGCTGCAAGCTCTGGTGGACCTTCCGGTGGAGGAACACGGGAACCTGGAGGCCCTCAAAGCGACCCTCCGTCAGTGCTTTGGGAGGGTCCCTGCGGTCCAGGTCTTGCGGCAACAGTTGAGAGAGAGGAGGCACGGAAAGGGAGAAAGACTGGGTGTCCTCGCGGTCGAGCTTCGCGCGCTGGTGAGACAAGCCTACCCTGATTTCTCGGCCAGCGTGTGGGACGAGCTCGCGTTAGACGCATTTTTCAATGTGCTAGCACCCGGTAGCCTGCAGCAGCACGTCAGGCTGAGCAAAGTCACCTCACTCAGCCAAGCGGTGGAGGAAGCAGAGAGAGCGGAGCTCATCCTGAAGGACGTAAGGCCTGCCGCCTGCTACCAAGTCGAGGTAGAGGAGGTGGACGAGCCAATGACATGCCAAGCCCACCCAGCGCTAGGTCCAGCAAGAGCCTCGGGTGGAAGCCTCATCCGATGCTGGCGCTGTAAGAGACGCGGACACAAGGCCAGCCAGTGTCGCGCCCAAGAGCCAGCGGGAAACGAGTTCAGGGCCCCCCAGTGAGGGATGGGGTGCCCCTGAAAGCCAACACCCTCAAGCGAGAACTGGTGGTGGGGAGGCTGGGCACAGGACATGGACTCTGGCTCAAGTGCACCGTACAGGGCGTGCCTGTCACAGCCCTGGTGAATACCGGCTCTACCGTGTCCATCATCCGGCCGGGCGCGCTGTGCCTGCCCCAAAAGAACGCCACTGTGGCATGGGAGCCTACCGACACCATGCTGAGGTCAGTAACCGGGGAAAGAATTAAGATGGGAGGGAAGAAAAGACTGTGCGTGGGGCTAGCCAAGAGAACCCTGCAGCATGAGTTCTGCCTCGCTCCCATCCGCGATGCGTGCATACTCGGGCTGGACTTCCTCAAGGCCCTGGGCACGGTCCTTGACATCCCCGCTGCGGCGCTAATATTGGGGAGGACGCGCATTCCGTTGGCGGCGCTTCCTAATGCTGAGCAAGACCGTGTAGTGGCGACGGCCAGCGTACAGTCCAGGGATCAGGGGCTGGCCGGGCCCAATCAGACACAGCCTGAAGGGGAGGGGCTCCCCGAAAAGATCCCCAGCCAGAGCACGCCAGAGGCAGTGAGGGAACTGTAGCGCCGCAGCAGCGAGGGGCTCACGGAGGAGCAAAGCCAGTGGCTGTGGGCACTGTTGCAGGCGAACCTGGATGCGTTCGCGGCCTGGGAGGAGGATTGCACCCGGACAAGTCTTGTGCAGCACCAGATCGACACGGGCTCCACTGCACCCATTCGACTACGTGTGCACCGCCTCCCCATCGCAAAGCAGCAAGCAGCTGAGCAGAAACTGAAAGAAATTTCTGAGAGCGGAGTCATCGAGCCATCTAACAGTCCGTGGGCAGCCCCTGTGGTGCTGGTGAAAAAGAAAGACGGCAGTTGGCGTTTCTGTGTCGACTATCGCCGCCACAACGCAGCCACCAAAGTGGACTCATACCCACTGCCTCGTATCGACGATGCCCTTGATAAGGTGACAGGGTCGTCGTGGTTCAGCTCGCTGGACTTGCGGAGTGGGTACTGGCAAGTGGAGCTGGCGCCAGAGGCTAGGGAGAAGACCGCATTCACCCTGGGGGCGCCCCCGCCACCTTTGAGCACCTGATGGAGCGAGTCCTGGCGGGCATTCCTAAGGAACGGTGTATCCTGTACCTGGACGATCTGCTCGCTCACGCACCGACCTTCGATGAGGCCCTAGCCTGCCTGGAACAAGTGATCAGCGCCATCAAAGCCGCCAACCTCCGGCTGCATCCCAAGAAATGCCTCCTCCTCCAGTGCAAGGTGCAGTTCCTGGGCCATGTTGTCAGTGGAGACGGAGTGGCTACCGATCCGGAAAAAGTGCAGGCCGTCCGGCACTGGCCTACACCGCACGACGTGAGTGAGCTTCGAAGCTTCCTTGGGCTAGCCTCTTACTATCGGAGGTTCATTCAGGGGTTCGCAGACATCGCAGCTCCCCTCCACCGGTTGACGGAGAAAGGCGCAGCGTTCCAGTGGAAGGATGGGGCAGACAAGGCATTTCGGCAGCTCCGCAATGTGTTGTGTGTGGCTCCTGTGTTAACGCTCCCTCAGGTGGGTGGACAGTTTGTTGTGGACACAACTAGCGGGTGCGGTATCGGGGCGGTGCTATCCCAGGTTCAGGGGGGTCAAGAGCGTGTGATAGCTTATTATAGCCGCGCTCTCAGTAAACAAGAGCGTAACTACTGCGTAACACGCCGAGAATTGCTTGCCGTAGTGTCAGGTCTGAGACACTTTAGACACGATCTTTATGGCACACCGTTTGTGCTGAGTACCGACCACGCTTTGTTAACCTGGCTGATGCAGTTTAAAGAGCCAGAGAGACAGGTAGCTCGTTGGATTACTGCCCTCCAAGAGTTTAAATTTGTCATTCGACATTGCGTGGGACGGTTGCATAGCAACGCCGACGCGTTTTCACGCCGTCCATGTCTAGAGGTAGAATGCCGCTACTGTGTGCAGTTAGAGCAGAAGGCGGAGCAGGTAGAAGAACGGGTAGCGGCCGTGGGGGCAGCGGATAGCAAATTGATAGAGAGCTGCGGGTGCGAGGAGTTTCAGAAGGCCCAGGGGGAGGATCCGGTGCTCCGTAAAGTTTTACAGTGGAAACAGGGGGGGGGGGTGGGGGGCACCGGCCGGAGTGGAAAGACGTTACGCCGCACGGGCCGGACCTAAAAGCATATCGGTCCTCCTGGGACAGTCTAAGCAAACGCGAGGGGCTGCTGTATCGGCGCTGGGAGGACACTGTTCCCGACAAAATTGTGTGGCAGTTATTAGTTCCGCGCAGCTTGAGGCGGCGCGTACTCCAGGCGGTGCATGGACCCATTGGGGAGGGACACTTTGGGGTCAACAAGACACTGAGACAGCTCCGCCAGCGGTTCTACTGGCCGGGCTGTCGGACGGACGTGGAGCTATTTGTGCACTGCTGCGACGCGTGCACAGCCAAGAAAGGTCCCACGGGGAAGTCCCGAGCACCCCTTCAATCGTTGCAGTCCGGCACCCCCATGGAAAGGGTCGCTGTGGACATGTTGGGACTGTTTCTGCGCACCAAGGCTGGCAATCGCTACGTGCTAGTAGCCATGGACTTCTTCACGAAGTGGCCAGTGGCCTATGCGGTCCCCGACCAAAGTGCAGTCACCACCGCGGAGCAGCTTGTTGAGGAGTTCTTTTGCCGTTTCGGCTTACCGGAGGAGCTTCACAGCGACCAGGGGCGCAACTTCGAGTCGCAGGTCATGGCCGAGGTCTGTCAACGCCTTGGGGTCCGGAAGACCCGTACCACGCCCCTGCATCCTCAGAGCGATGGGTTGGTTGAGCGGTTTAACAAGACGCTCGCCACGCAGTTGGCCATCCTTGCGGACAAACACCAGCGCGACTGGGACCGGCATCTGCCGCTGGTCCTGTGGTCGTCCCGAGCGGCGGTGCAGGAGTCTACGAGTTTCACGCCAGCACAGCTGATGCTGGGAAGGGAGCTGCGCACGCCTACGGACTTGGTCTTCGGACTGCCCGTGGGGTTGGATACCCCCGTGAACAAGACATGTTATGCCCACAACCTCAGAGAGCGCTTGACGGCTGTGCACAGAACTGCAAGAGAGAAGCAAGAGGGGGCTAGCGCACTCCAGAAAAGGGCGTACGACACGCGCTGCCAAGGTGCCCCTCTGGCGCCGGGGACTGCCGTGTGGTTCTACAACCCAAGGCATTAAACAGGACGCTGCCCTAAGCTCCAGTCCGACTGGGAGGGCACATGCCGCGTTTTGCACAGGCTGTCGGAGGTGGTTTACCGGGTCCAAACGAGTTGACGGACTGTGGTCGTTCACCGTGACCGACTGGCTCCTTACCGGCCTAAGGGCAATGACGTGGCCGAGGAACCGCCAGGGACTTTGGGTGGGGAGAACTCGGGGGGGCCCAAAGAAGGGCTTCTATGTCTTGCTACAGCTTGATTGTGGAGATCAATGAGAAGTTCATTGGACTTCATGGCTTGTTTTTTATTTTGAAAATGATCTTATAGACCCAGGTATTAAATTAGATTAGATTAAATGACCCTTATTAATCCCACAACAGGGAAATTTCACCTCCACATTTAACCTATCTGGGCAGTGAAACACCACACACACACACACACACACACACACACACACACTAGGGACAGTGAGCACACTTGCCTGGAGCAGTGGGCAGCCCTATCCGCAGCGCCTGGAGAGCAATTGGGGGTTAGGTGTCTTGCTCAAGGACACCTTAGTAATGTACCGTTGGCGCTGGGTATTGAACCATCAACCTTCCAGTCACAGGGCTGGTTCCCTAACCACCAGCCTACAACTGCCCCATGCACTACACCAAATATGACCAATCAAATATGCAATACAATAAACTGTGTAAAAAAGCCAGTGGACTTTGAGTCCACTGTGTGCACAGTGACCTTCCTGGGTCCTCTATATATCTATAAGTAATGTCAAAATGGACAGTATTATTAAATTGTCTGAATTATTCAAATTTACAACCAGCAATTCAAAATACCTATACTGATACTTTATATAGCACCTCATCAAATAAGGCAGCTACACCCCCAATCCACCTGTGTGTAGAAGGATTATGCTTATGAATAAATCAAGTTGAAGTACATTCATTTTAAAAAATGTAACATGTTTTAAGGCATGTTTCTGTCAATTCTTTAAACAGCAAGGGCTCACCCATGAGTCCAAAGTTTTAGTACCTACATCTATAACACAAGAGTAACTCAGAAAGGCGGTAGGAAATAATTTTCTTAAACTACTTGATCCAACTAGGCTTGCAGTTAAGGTCCTGCACTAGGTCCCCATGCTACACCCACATGGTTCCCCCACATTTGCTTTTTGGCCTTCAGAGACTCACAGAGGGACACCAACCCCAGACCTGACTCCAGGGGTAGGTCCCAGATTTTCATTCCATACATGTTTGCTTTTGTAGACCCTACCAGGAGCATACTGCTCCAAATAACTTAGCCCTGGAGATACCTAGACCACTTGGCTATGCCAAGCCCTTCTGCTATGCCAAGGCCCCAACAGAGGAAGGGCTCCATGGGATAGCCAGTGGTTAGTTCCATAATGCAGTTTCACAAAATAGTGCAAGACCTTTCCTTAGTTTTATTATCCTAGTCTGAAAAGGAACATCTTCTGGAGGAGGATTCTATAATACGAACTCGTGTTGTTCTAAATCTTCTCAGGGCAGGCCCCAACATTTTCTGAGGTTAAACAATTTTTAGCACTTTTAGACTGGAAATCCATCCATCCATCCATCCATTTTCTAAGCCGCTTCTCCGTCAGGGTCACGGGGGGATGCTGGAGCCTATCCCAGCAGTATTCGGGCAGAAGGCAGGATACACCCTAGACAGGTCGCCAGTCCATCGCAGGGCAGACAGACAGACACAGACAGTCACTCACACACTCACACCTAGGGGCAATGTAGCATGTCCAATTGGCCTAACTGCATGTCTTTGGACTGTGGGAGGAAACCGGAAAACCCGGAGAAAACCCACGCAGACACGGGGAGAACATGCAAACTCCACACAGAGAGGACCCCGGTCACCCAGCCGGGGAATCGAACCCAGGCCCTCCTCGCTGTGAGGCGACAGCGCTACACACCACGCCACCGTGCCGCCTAGACTGGAAATATTATGATAAAACCAAATCTATGTTGCTCTTCTAGATCAAAAACTATTAGCACAAAAAAATACTACCTTGGTATTTTAGATGATGGGTAACTGATAACTTCCTAGATCTGTACAACATTCTCGTCCATGGTTCCTCAGGGTGCACTTCATCTATATCTTGTTGCAATAGTTTTCACACCGGCCCTCAGGGCCTCTTAAGTGTTCAGATTTTTTGCTCCATGCCAACACAGGAGGATGGGACAAAAATGAGGACCATGTTGGTCAATTTAAGATCTATTTTAAGTACTTTGTGTAGTGCTGGACATCCTAAGCCATTTTACGTTCACGGTGTTGTGAAAGAGCAAGAACACATCTCTTTCTCTTTTCTTTTTGTAACGGATACTCTCCAGACAGATTGTAATCCATGACACCCTTTTATTAAAAAACACAGAAAAAAAAATAAAACAGAATCAGAGCCAGAAACAGGCCAAAAAGCAAAAGGTCTAGGTAACATCAACAGTCAAGTATTCAGGAAAAACTGGCAATACTTCACAGGGAGCCAGTGTTACTGAAGGTCCTTATATAGGGAGGTAAATGAGCTGCAGGTGAGGGGGTCAGGGTGTAACTAGGAAGTAAGTCAGTATTCAGGTGAGGCTGACCTCTGATGGCAAAGCCAGGTATTACACCGACACCTATTTTCTTTCACTTTACTTTTTTTTCTAGAAACCACTAAAACAGTGCACTTCACCAGCAAAGGCATTTAGTCCTCGGACCCAACCTAAAGGTACGTCCTTGCATTTCTGGTACTTCTCAGCTATGCTTTACCTTTCATGAGAATGAAGGCTTTTATTTCATTAATTCAATTCCATTAGGCTGGACAGACTGTAAGCCAAAGCGAGGACAGATGGATAACTGTGTCTGTCCACCCATTGGAAAAGTGTAAAAACACCACAACACATTTTACTAATCTGTCAGAAAAATTAGTCAACACTTTTACACCTGGGCACTTTCTTCTCAACAGTTCCTTATACTACTTAAAAAGGAAACTTTAGCAATTAAACTATGAGACTCCTGTTTCTTTGTGTCCCTGAGAAACATGTTTTCTGCCATGTGCTGGGCTGACAAAGTGAAAGTGAACATAGTATTTCTGAAATATTTATTTTATCTGGTTAATTGTTCTGTCTTGTTATAAATTGTATTCCTGTGCTGTTTCCAGTATCACTAGTCTCTATCGGCATAGATTTCGGCACAGCATTCACTGGATACAGCTTCGGGTTTAAAGGAGCAAAACAGATTCGGCAGCCTAAATGGGGTGAAGAGTACGGAATGAACACCCCCAAAACTCCTACCTGCATTTTGTTTGATGAAAATAAAAATTTTCTGAAGTTTGGCTATGATGCCATAATGTATTACACCAGACAGACACGGAGAAATGAAGCAAAGAAGCTTTTCCTCTTTGACGACTTCAAAATGGAGCTCTATGGCAAGGTATGTCTGTAGCTCCAGAAAGTGCTCATTGCACAGTACTTTAATGAACAGACCAGTGTCCCAAATGGTAAATACTGTTAACGTGTTATTTTTAGTGTTATACTTAATACCTCAGAGTTAACTTTAACTGAGCTCAGCAGGTGCTCAGTCACACAGGTGATTATTTATTTCTCAGGTGTTGCACAGAGACTCAATGATGACTGCCAAAAACGGGAAAAAAATGAGAGCTATGAAAGTGTTCTCTGAGAGCCTGAAATTCATGAAAGATCATGCCCTGGATATGATGGGAAAGCACACAGCTGGAGTAACGTACTCTGCCTCTGATGCTACATGGGTTTTGACGGTTCCAGCCATTTGGAGCTCTGCAGCTAAACAGTTCATGACAGAAGCAGCTACAGAGGTGGGCGTGATGATATTAACAAGAAATGGACACTGTAGAAATGCTACTGTAACATGATTTACATTAAATATTTTGAGGTTTTGGCTGTTGCACCCAGCATTACCCCAGAATATGAAGAATAATCTTAGGGATCTTTATGTTTAGGCTGGTCTGGTGACAGAATCTGAGCCTGAAAGACTGATTGTAGCGCTGGAACCAGAAGCTGCATCTGTGTGGTGTAAACAGCTCCCAAAGGAAGGTTTTATGGAAGGAGATCTTACAGAAGCAGAGACAATAGAACAAGTTCCAGGAACACAGTACATGGTGGTGGACTGTGGAGGTCTGTAAAGATTGAGCTGTTTGTGTTGCTTTTCAAATTTATTTTACAATGATGTTCATTGGAATCTAGTAGATCAAAGATAAGTTACAGACATGAATAATAAACCACTTAAACAAAAATGTAGTTTACATTCTGAACGTGATGGACAAAGTAATACAGAGTGTGTCATTGATACGTTTGGAACTTGGTTCTAGAGGAAACTATGTGAGTGGTTCATTGTTCCTTTATAAAGGAAACTGTTAGAAAGTTAGAAACTGTATGTACTTATGGATCATTTAAGCCTGCACTGCATATAGTCAAATGGTATTAAATTCTCTAACAGAGTTATATTTATGATTCCAACACAGAAACATCTAACTGAGCCAAAATTCCACTCATGGTTTATATAAGATTGTGAAATCTGTTTCTCTGAGCATGAAGTACTGAATGCTGCACTGTGCCTAATGTCAGTGTTACTACTATGGAATGTTTCTCTTGTTTTGGCAATTTTGACTCTTCATGTTTTCTCTTTTCAGGTGGAACCATCGACATCACGGTGCATGAGGTGGTGGAAGGGGGTCGTCTAAAGGAGCTGCACAGAGTATCGGGAAATAACTTGGGTGGCCAGACAGTGGACAAGAACTTCATAGCATTCCTCAGAGAGATATTCTCTGAAAAGGTGTTTGATGAGTTTGAGAAAAACTATCCCAGTGAGCTGAAGAGGCTGATGTATGATTTTTCCATGTGTAAGCGTTATGAAGGAGAGGTGCTGGTGCAGTGTCCTTATAATTTACAAGAGCTAGCCAGGAAAGTAAAAGACATAGAAGACTATTTTGAGGGAAACAGTGATGCTGAATGGGAAAGTGGGTCAATATTGCTGTCAGGGACAAAGTTGAGAGCTTTACATGAAGACTGTATCCAAGGCATAGAGAACCTGATGGAAGATATTTTGGAGAAAAGCAACCTGACCATCAGGTATATCTTGCTTGTTGGAGGCTTTGCCCTGAGTCCTTACGTGAACGGCTTTGTTAAAGAGAAGTTTGGGTCTAAGTATAAGGTGCTCTGCCCTATGGATGCTACAATGGCTGTTGTGAATGGAGCTGTTATATTTGGCAGGATGCCGAATGTGGTGGAATCACGGATCTGAGTACTGTGATGTTTGTTTTCACTGCCTGGAAAAGAATGGCAGGTGAATGTTTTTGATGAAAGTAAAGGGTACACCTTTAGTACACTGATGCAGCACTGTTAGTGTGAAATCTGATTAAAGAACTGAATAATATACATATTTATGTTATTTGGGGGAGGGGCTTAATCATTTGCTGTGCAGCATTTTGAGATTCTAAGAAACACAAAAAAATCCATACATACATTTATACGTGTTTTTGTTCATCTTCATTATAAAGCTTTGTACAAAACTTAAAGACCTGAACCTGAAATGTTACAGATAATGCAGTTAAGAGATTCTGGGTTTTTGGGAACACATCAAAAATAAATAAGAAGAACTTTTTTCTGTTGAATGTTGTCTTTTTTCATTCTCCTGTTTGTTTGAGTATTTCAATGCAAGCACTGAGGGCAGATCAACAGGATATGATGGAAAGGGTAAAGTAACCCACCTAACATGAGGTACGGTGTCACATAAATTAATATGTCTGGCTTTCAAGTTTCAAGTCAGCTTTACGTTTTAGATGCAGGATGACTGCAAGTTTTTGGTCATGCATCATAGTTCTTTTATTTAAAACTTAGGTAACACTTTATAGTACAGGTCCATGAAAATTATTAACATGTTACTAATTAATGTGTTAATTAATGTTAATATTAATATCCGAATAACTGTTAATTAAGATTCTTTATGTAAAACAAAATGTCTGTTTTGAGGTGAAGTAAATAATAAAAAGTATTGCCTGATAACCACTGCAGTAATCTGCAGGAAAATCAATGGCTTGTATGCAGCAATATTGAATAACTGACAAAGGTTTTGTTTTTCTTACATAACAGCAGCTGAGCTCAGTTTCAAAGGGTCATAATGTAATGTTGGTTTAGTTAATCAGAAATGATGTGTCACGCTTGGCTCCTCCTACTCCCCCATGTGCTTCTTGTTTACCTTTTGATAGTCCACATGCTTCTTTGTTTTGATATCCCTAGTCCTGCCCCCGTGTTTTGTGACTCCGCCTCTGATTTTCACCTGTCCCTCGTCTTCCTGGTGTCGTATTTGAGCCCTGTGTTTGCCCTTTGTTTTCACTGGTCTTTGTTTGATGTATGTTTGTTGGATGTTTTGTTATTCTGGCCTCTGTCTCGTACTTCAGTCTGTGTTTATTTTGTCATGTCTGTCCCACAATCTCTCTGTGTTGGTTATATGAACCTGGACTGTCATGACCATGACCCTGGATTTGCCCTCAATAAAAGTTGCTTATCTCAGCATATGCGTCCACCTCCTTGCTCCGCGGTACATAAAGACCAGCCAACAGAGGACATAGCGAGTGACATACTGGGACGTGGTTTTTCCATTGGGATGAAACTCTGGATGTTTCTACGCAGCCTGAGGTACCCACGTCCCAACACCGCCAAGCCAGTGAGAGCAAATTCCCTGGCTTTCCATTCGCCCCCACCTCATCTTGGGGGATGGGGGGGTGTATATATGGGTGTGTGTGTGTACATATTGGGGTGATATGTGTATGTATATATGTGTGTGTATGTATGTATGTAGGAGTGTATATATGTGTGGAGGTATGTGTGAGTTGGTGTATATATAGGGGTGGATGAATATATGGGAGTGAAGGTATGTTGGTGTATATATGGTCGAGGATGTATATATGAGGTTGTGTGTGTGTGAGGACAGCTGGTTCTGGGTCGGGGGATCGCTGTCCCCGGTCCTCTCCCGGCTGCTCCCCTGTGGTTGCTACTTCCCCCCCGGATGGGGGGCGCCTTGGGGCTTCAGGGCCTGGCCTGGTGCTCCGGCGTGACGGTTGGCCCGCTCCCCTGGGTGGTTGGGTTCCTGGGCGGCTCAGGGCCCCTCGGCGGGGATGGGGCCCTGCTGGGTGGTGGGTAGCTCTCGGGCGTATGAGGCGCTGGGTCTTTGCTGCTGCCTCGTGATGGGGGGGGGGCATCCTGGGGACGGCTCTGGTTCCTCTGGTTCCCCTGGACCTGCGCTCCATGGCTGGTGGGGGTGCTGTCCGGAGTCCCCCTCTCCCTTCCGCTGGGGTGGGCATGCAGGGGTCACTGGGAGATGCGGCCCAGGGTCCCCACTGCTCATGGGGGGGCCGCGGCGGGCGGGATTCCCTGGTCTTTCTCTGCCTTCCTCTGGCCTCTGGGGGGATGTTGTCGCAGCTTTCTGTCCCCGATATTGAGTGCATCTTGTGACAAATTTATACTGTACTGCACTCACAAACACACACAAACACACACCCTCACCCACATACACACACACACACACCCACACACACATACATCACAGTCATTTGTGCAGTCTTTCCAAGTGCTGTACGTCTCAGGTACACTTTCTTCTCTTTTCTCAGGAGCAGCAGTTGGTGAACCATCGCCGTGGCATTTGCGCTGTTTTTTCTGCCCTTTTGTTATTTCCCTTTTTTACTCCTCTCCCCCCCCTTATCTCTCCTCTCCCTTCTTTACATATTCCCCTGGCCTGTCAAGTCTGGCATGATGTTAACACATTTCATTAAAATATCAAATGTATAAACAAAATGAAATTAAATAATTAAAAAAGAAAGAAAGAAAGAAAGAAACACTGACAAGATGAGCCTATAATCTATAGTGCTATATTTTGGAAAAGTAAATTTGTTTGGCACAGTAACGCAGTCTGACCATAACTCTGATTGCAAATCTGCCAGACAAGACAGGCAAAAAAAAAAAAAAAAAAATTCCCTGGCGCTGAGGGAACATGAGCATCTCGTCATTCCTGTAGGAAGGCGAAGGACCATCCCGTCTTCGGTTTGGATGACGAGTGCTCAGGTAAGCGCCTTGGATCCACTCAGTTTGAGCAACACTGCAGGGAGGAGCGACCTGCAGCACAAGTTGAGGTGAGACAGAAGGAGCATACAAATGACCCTTACTATGGTACTCAGCGCATTCTCACACGCCACTGTGTGCTTCCCATAGCTGGAGTGAGCCTTGGGAGAGACCAAAAGGGTCCTGTGTCTGTGTGTTCCTCCAGGTTGGAGCAGCTGTCCCAAGCCCGAGTTCCTGATCCTGTGGCCGCACCCCGTGGCAAGCCTGATCCCATGGCCACACCCTGTGGCAAGCCTGATCCCGTGGCCGCACCCCAAAGCATTCCGGACCCACTGCCTGCCTCCGTGGACAATTATGCAGGCTTGCCTGCCTCCGTGGACGTTGTTGCAGGCTCACCTGCCTCCGTGGACGTTGTTGCAGGCTCACCTGCCTCCATGGACATCGCAGTTCCTTTGTTCCCGCCCTTGCCTGTGGCTCCTCGTGGGCCTCCTGTTTCTCCTGTGTCTGCTCCCTGTGGGCCTCCTGTTCCTCCTGTGTCTGTTGCTTCACATGGGCCTCTTGTTTCTCCTGTTTTTGCTTCTGTGTCTCCTGTTTTGCCTTTTCCTTTGTTTTTGCCTTCCTCTGTCCCTGGTGTTGTCTTGTTCCCTACTGTTGTTTCTGTGCCCATTCCTGTTCCTGTTGTGTTCTCTGTTCCTGTCTCTGCTTTTATTTCTGTCCTGGTTTCTGTCTGTGTGTCAGTTTCTGTGCCTGTGTCCATCTTGGTTCCCCTCTCGTTTGTGTGGTCTGTCTTGTGTCCCTTTTTCACTGGTCCTGTTGTGCCTCCTGTCGTCTCTTGTTCAGCATCGTTTTGTGTTGTGTCTCCTTGTCCTCCCTCTGTGTTTTGTCCTCTGTCTGTTTGTGTTTTGTCTGTTCCTATGTCTGGTGTGGTGTCTTCTGTTCCTACATCTGTGCCTGTGCCCATGGTTCCTGTTGTTCCCTCTTCTCTCAGTGTCTGTGCCTTTGGCTTCCGCTCCCATTCCTGCGCCTTTTCCTGCTTCTTTGGCTCCTCCTACTCCCCCATGTGCTTTTTGTTTACCTTTTGATAGTCCCCATGCTTCTTTGTTTTGGTATCCCTAGTCCTGCCCCTGTGTTTTGTGACTCCGCCCCTGATTTTTTTTTCATCTGTCGCTTGTCTTCCTGGTGTCGTATTTGAGCCCTGTGTTTGCCCTTTGTTTTCGCTGGTCTTTGTTTGATGCATGCTTGTTGAATGTTTTCTTATTCTGGCTCCGATATTATACTTCAGTCTGTGCTTAATTTGTCATGTCTGTCCTGTGATCTCTCTGTGTTGGTTATATGAACCTGGACTGTCATGACCACAACCCTAGATTTGCCCTCAATAAAAGTCACTTATCTCTGCGTATGCGTCTGTCTTACATTACTTAATGTCTCTGCATTACAGTCAGTCAGTCAGTATGTCAAATCAAATCAAATCAAATTTATTTGTATAGCACTTTTTAACAACGGATGTTGTCACAAAGCAGCTTTACAAAATTTTGGAAAAGACGTTTCAACAGGACTGTAAGAATGTACAGAAACCCCCTGGTGGGTAAGCCAGGGGCAACAGTGGCAAGGAAAAACTCCCTCAGAACTGAGCAAGAAACCTTGGGAGGAACCAGGCTCACCAGGGGGGACCCATCCTCCTCTGGTCAAACTACCTACAGAGTTATTATACTACTAATATTAATAGCAGTAATATTGGTATTAGGAATAGCTGGGAGTCTATGAAAACATCAGGGTAGGGTGGGCAGCTCATCCAAGGTGGTTGGTGGTAGCTGAGGCGTGGGCAGCTGGTCTGAAGTGGGTAGCAGGGGGGCTCGGTAGTCGGTCGTCCTTCAGTGTCCAGCCGGACATGTGGGCGATTGTATACTCGGAAAGAAAGCAGGTAAATGGAATTAGTTTTATTCTATCCGTTTGTACATAAACAGGGAATGTAAACATTTCCAGAGTGTGGCTAACGACTCTGGCAGATCTGACTATGACAGCTTAACTAACAGGAGAGAACCAGAAGGACACACAGACACGGCAGCACTCTGAGACAGTCTGGCATCCCTCCGCTCCACTGTCCACAAACCTGAGTGACCGCGTGCGAGCAGCGGGACAACAGCACCAGCGTCTCAGTTTACTATAATTCCCTGTGTCCATGGACCCCTGGATCTGCTGCCTTTATCTAGGGGGGAACATTAGCTACCAAAAGCTAAACTGAGCAAGTGAGTTTTCAGCCTAGTCTTAAAGATTGAGACTGTGTCTGAGTCCCGAACAGTTTCTGGAAGATCATTCCAGAGTTTGGGGGCTTTATAAGAAAAAGCTCTTCCCCCAGATGAAAACTTCTGAATTCTGGGGACTATTAATAAGCCAGCGCTCTGGGATCTGAGTGGTCGTGATGGCTCATAATGAGAAATAAGGTCTTGCAGGTACTCAGGAGCGAGACCATGTAGGGCTTTATAAGTCAATAAAAGGATTTTATAATCAATACGGAATTTAATAGGCAGCCAATGAAGTGATGATAGCACTGGACTGATATGATCAGATGTTCTAGTTTTAGTGAGGACCCTGGCTGCAGCGTTTTGGACTAGTTGGAGTTTGTTTAAATTCCTGCTCGTGCATCCTGACAGTAGCGCATTACAGTAGTCTAGCCTGGAAGTAATAAAGGCGTGTACTAGTGTTTCTGCATCACGCAGGGACAGGGCATTTCTGATCTTGGCGATGTTGTGAAGATGTAGAAAAGCTGTCCTAGTGATGCTGCCTATGTGTTGATCGAATGATAAATCTGAATCTATTATAACGCCGAGATTTTTAGCTGCTGATCCAGGTGTGGCTGGAAAGTCGGCGAGATTTAAGATTAAATCTGGTAATTTACTTCTTGCTAATTTTGGACCCAGAAGGAGAACCTCTGTTTTGTTACTGTTTAATAGGAGGAAGTTACGTGACACCCAGCCTTTCACGTCTTTTACACAGTCCTCCATTTTCTTTAACCTGTATTGGTCATCAGGCTTGGCTGATCTGTACAGTTGAGTCTCGTCTGCATAGCAATGAAAGTTTACACCATGGTTACTTATAACTGTGCCTAATGGTAACATGTATAGTGTAAATAGTAATGGTCCTAATATAGAGCCCTGCGGAACTCCAAATCTCACTTTTGAATAATTGGAAGATAAATTGTTTACCCTGACGAACTGATAACGTTCTGATAGGTAAGATCTGAACCATGACAGGGCCGTCCCTGTGAATCCAACCATGTTTTCTAACCTTTCTAGGAGAATATTGTGGTCTATTGTATCGAAAGCTGCGCTGAGGTCAAGTAGCACTAAGAGAGATATGTAGCCTTGATCAGAGGCAAGAAGAAGATCATTAGTTATCTTAACTAGAGCGTCTCATTGCTGTGGTGTGGCCTGAATCCAGATTTAATTTTTTCATATATATGGTTCTTGTGTAGATATGAACTAAGTTGTTGGGCCACTGCTTTTTCTAAGATCTTTGATATAAATGGTACGTTAGAAATGGGCCTGAAATTAGACAAAACGGTGACATCAAGATTTGGTTTCTTGATCAGAGTGTGTATATAATTGTACATTTGATAATTACACAGAATGCAAGTCACTGCTTAACATATCTGCACATCATTAGTCATTAAAGTCATATAGCATGAAATGTATTTAGCCGTGTCCCTGAATAAGCCATGATGTAAATATACATTTGCAAATTATATAGCACTAATTTATAGTGTACAGGGAGTATTTAGCAATGAAGCCATAGCATAGCATAGCCATAGCATGAAGACTATTTATTAAAACACAGTTTTAAAATGTTTTAAATGTTTTTCACAGTGTCAAATATGAGGAAAATTACATGAATATTGTGCCTTTTATGTTGGATTTGCATGCTATTGAAAAACTTGAAAACAGAAGTTTATGATACACCATGTGGTGTTTTGTCCTCACTGCTGCCTGTTGAGGGCCGGGTCTTGGAAATAAAAGGACCCTGAGAGAAGTTGCGTGAAAATATTTAGTGTGCCTGAGACTTTATTGCACAACCAGTGTTGTTAAGATGTGCTACTTGATGGACTTCAAAATGTACCCAGTCAATGTCAGTCATACTTGTTGCTTCCTCTATTGTTGTTTCTCTTTCACTCTCCTCCCTTCCAGCGCAATATGTGAACAGACAAGTTTGCACACACCTACACATGCAAGGTATTTGTTTCCTTGTTTAGATCAGGTAAGAGGCAACTGCCACCTTTGAAGATAAGACCTGGTTAGGCAGGTTAGCCTTTATTTTTTTGGTTTAATTTCTTTGTCAATGTCCTCAGTCCACCTTTGCAGTTGGTTGGATCTTCAATGTTCATACTTAATCAGTCTATCCATCCATCCATCAATCCATCCATCATCTTCCCCTTCTCTGGGGTTCAGGTCGTGGGGGCAGCATCTTAAGTAATGAGGCCCAGACCTCTCTTTCCCCAGCCACTTCCACTAGAACTCCAAGGGGGATTCCGAGGCGCTGGGCAATATAGTCACGCCAGGGGCAACAGTGGCAAGAAAAAACTCCCTCAGAACTGAGGAAGAAACCTTGGGAGGAACCAGGCTCACCAGGGGGGACCCGTCCTCCTCTGGTCAAACTACCTACAAGTGATTATACTACTAATATTAATAGCAGTAATATTAGTATTAGGAATAACTAGGAGTCCATGAGAACATCAGTGTAGGGTGGGCAGCTAGTCCAAGGCAGGTGGTGGCAGCTGGGGCGTGGGCAGCTGGTCTGAAGTGGGCAGCAGGAGGACTCGGCAGTCGGTCATCCTTCAGTGTCCAGCCTGACATGTGGGTGATTGTATACTCGGAAAGAAAGCAGGGGGAGGGAATTAGTTTTATTCTGTCTGTTTGTACATAAACAGGAAATGTAAACATTTCCAGAGTGTGGCTAATGACTCCGGCAGATCTGACTATGACAGCTTAACTAACAGGAGAGAACCAGAAGGACACACAGACACGGCAGCACTCTGAGACAGTCTGGCATCCCTCCACTCCACCGTCCACAAACCTGAATGACCATGTGCGAGCAGCGGGATGACAGCACCAGCGTCTCAGTTTACTATAATTCCCTGTGTCCATGGACTCCTGGATCTGCTGCCTTTATCTAGGGGAGAACACCTGGAGCTGCTAGCAGTGAATCTTGCTGTCTGTCCTTTAATAAACCCCGGATGCACCTCTAGCTGATCCACCTTTTCCACCAGAGAGCTAACTAGCTGGCACTTAACACAAACACAGCCACTATCATCACTAGAGGTGGGAAAGGGGGTCAAACTAAACATGCCACACTCTGAGCAGACAAAACAACCAGCAGAAACCATGACATTGCAGGTACTTACCGCTTTTGGTTGATTTAGGAACTTATGCCAGAAACAATGTTACAGTGATGGACTCTCAGTCGCTCGCAGTGATGTGCTCCTTTGTACCTTTTCATAACCTAATGTTTTAAAACAGAACAATTAAATAAAATGCCGGGAGGGAAGACAGAGTGTGTGGAGTCAGTATAATTTAAAATCTAATATAATTTCAATGGATTATGGTACAATTTTGTTCCCTGACCCTTGACCCCACCCCAGTACCACAAAGTTGCACTGCCCCAATGAGTTTCATACCTTTATTTCTTAGAGTCTAATGCATTTGCTGAACTCTCAGACTGAAACAGACTTCATTACCCAGACTGCTCCGGGAGATGTCACAACTTTTTTCTGATTTGGAATCCAAAATTAACTCCAGTACTCACAATCCTGTCGGGGATCACATGAATTCTGATGCTCTCTTGCACACCTATCAGTGTTTAAGGTCTCCAGAGTACTAAGTGGTTTCACCTGCGTATCTATGTCATATGATTAGAACAGTATAATATATAAACCCGGGCTTTAGTCAGATTCAGTGCAAGATATTATTTTTTGAGACCAACTGACTATTTGAACTGATCACTTGATTTCCTGACCTTTTGCCTTGTTTGCTACTCTGCCTTTTGCTTGTCCCTCTTGTACCATTCCTCGAGGCTGATCTCTGTCTATACTGTGACAAGGCAGGACATCAAGCATGCCAGTGTCGAGCCAGACCACAACAATGCAAGGCACCAACCACTGGACACCTCATGGAGTTCACTACTGTGGTGACTGTGCCCACAAAGGGGTTGGTTTCAAAATATGTCCTGTTACTTTTAATGATTTACTGTCATCCTCACTCTCTTCTTCTCTCAGCTTTTATCGATTCCAGGGCAGAAGGAAATTTAATTTATGCCAGACTAGTGGAGCAGCTGCAAATCCCTGTAAAGCCAGACCATTGGATGGAGGACCAGTAGGAGTGGACACAATTTCCAAAATCACGAACCCTATAGAACTGCAAACCAGTGCTCTCCATAATGAGATCCTATCATTCTTAATGTTCAAACAATCTGAATTTGAATTAATCCTAGGTCTACCTTGGCTGGAGACACACAATCCTACTATTTCCTGGTCCACTGATCACTAAGTGGTCAGATTATTGTGTTCAATCCTGCCTAATAACTCCTTATATGTCCATTATGTCCACTTTGATAGAAAGTCCCAACATTGATGCCACATTTTTCATTCCCCCAGAGGACTTAGATCTTAAGGAAGTATTAACAAACAGAAAGCCACCAAGTTACCTCTTCATATGTCCTATGATTGTGGTATCGAACTGACAGAAAATCCTGTTTTTTCCTAAGTCATGAGTCTATCCACTGACCCAAGATGAGCAAAATGCCCTTGATGTATACATTCAAGAAGCCCTCAACCAAAGCTTCATGCATCCATCTACTTCCCCTATTGCTTCCAGCTTCTTCTTTATTAAGAAGAAAGATGGTGGGTTATGCCCTTGCATGGATTACCAAGCTATCAAACAGATATCAAAACCTTACCACTATCGTCTTCCTTTGGTTTTGGTTTGGTGCCAGAACAACTCCAAGGGGCTAGGTTTGTCACTAAATTAGATTTACATAGCACCTACAACCTCATCAGGGTAAAGAAAGGTGATGAGTGGAAAAAAGCTGTGTTATCTCACTGGGTCCCCTCAAAAAACTGTACCCCATTGCATTCTATTCCCATAAGTTAGCACCAGTGGAAAGAAATTATGGCATAGGAGACTGAGAATTAGTGGCAGTAAAGTTAGCATTGGAGGAATAGTGACATTGGCTGGAGGGAGCCAAGCATCCCTTTACTGTACTGACCAATCATAAGAATCTGGAGATCTTCAAAATGCAAAAAGTCTGAGTGCTCACCAAGCCAGATGGCCCCTTCTCTTCCAATGCTTCCGTTTTAACATCACGTATATACCAGGCTCTTGTAATATCAAGGCAGGCGCATTGTACAGAATACAACAAGACGGCAGCTCCACCTGAGGTTTCAGAAAGCATTCTGCTCCCTAAGGTTACCATTTCCTCAATCCGATGGGAAGTGAATGAAGAAATAGAAAGGGCGATGCTCAGTTTAGAAGTACCCAGCCGATTTATTGACCACGTGTTTTGCCTTCCCCTTTTGGTTTTGTTCGCTTAATGTTATGATCATTGTCACGATTCCCTCCAGGCCTTTTTGCCTTTGCCCTTTGGACTCTGTTTGCCTGGTATATTTGTCTGTTTGTGTTTTCTGCTATTTCTGGCTTTGAACCATGCCTGTTCTTTGATCATGTTTTTGCTTTGTGATGAAACAGATAATACTTTTATTATCTGTACGTGTCCAAATTCAGCTGACTGGTTACACAGAGTATAGTTCCAAGTATTTCCATTATAGTGCACAATGGGCTGATGATCTCTCTCCTAGAGTAAGGACACCTACTGAAGAGGAAGCCATAATATGACCCATCACTGAAGACATGGCCTTTCATAGAGGTGTTCTCAAATATCCTAACTCTGCCAGCCTCTCTATTGCTTCTGAGTCTGAAGTGCCTCAGATGACTCAAGTGTCCAATAATAAAGCCCTTACTGTGTCTGCCAGGATTTCACACTGGACCTTTAACACTCTCCCCTCAAAATTATTTCTATATTGTTTATTGGAAACTATATTACTTCCACATGGTCCAGCTACTGAACTATCATCTTCTGGTGGTATAGGCAACTCCTGGTATTCAAACTGTCTAGGCCTTACCTTTCAATGGAGCAGCTGCCCAAATCTCACCTCCTGATGGTCTATGTGGCCAGACCTCATTAGTTGTCCAGCTGCTAAAGCCTCACAATCAGGTGGCGTTGTTTCTGTTGCAGATGCAGATCCAGCTCATATTTCTTTGTCAAACTCCAACTGTAGTCCTGGTCCAGATGAGGGGTTATTTGGAGACATCCCACCAGTCACTGCTGAAGGTCTTCCTGAACTTTTTTTTTCGAGTTTTTATTGAGCTCCTGTATTGCTTATTACATTCGTATCCTTTCTCAGTTGCTGTTTCTGTTTGTCTGTTTGCCCCTGGCCCAGACTTCCTATTCAGCTCGTGTTTCTACATTGAATACCATGGAATTTTCTTGTGTCTACCTCTGCTACAATATTTTTACTTGTGTTATCTGTGAACATGTCTGTTGTTCTCTACATGGTTAGTTTCAGTCAGTTTTATAATCTACTCCTTATTTCAGGAGCTGTTTTTAGTCTTGTCCCTGCCACTATCCCTGTCCTGCACCTTTTTCAGTTCCAGCAATTCCCAGACCTGTCATGGACCAGATCTCTTGTCCCATTGCTGACCCAACCTTACCTTTAGTTGTCCTGAAGTAGTCCGTCCGTCCATCTATCCATCCATCCATTGTCTGCTTCTCCCTCAGGGTCGTGGGGGGTTGCTGGAGCCTATCCCAGTGGGTGGAAGGCAGGATACACCCTGGACATCAGGCGTAAGGCAGGAAACACACTGGACAGGTCGCCGGTCCCTGAAGTAGTCATGTTCCTTTACTGAGGATCTTACTTTTTGTCTGTTGGGGGTTCTGTCCCCGCATCCTAGTCCTGGATCCACGCTGTCTGGACTCTGGCCTAACCTGACTCCATCTACTTTTTTTTTTCTTTCCCCACTGGTGTCTTCTTTGTTCATTACCATTGCATGAACTTAGTGACTTGTATCACAATACAAAAGAAAACAGGTTAAGAACTCCAAGAGATATTTCACAATGAAACACAAAGATTAAGTAAAACAAAGAAATTGATGAGAATGAATCAGTCTCAGAATCAAAAAATGTTTAATTAATCAACCAGGCATAGGTGACACCAATGATTACAATCAACAATTGATGCAATGCTGAGGAGGGGACAGAATTACACAAGTAAAGACACAGGTAACAATGATGAGGAAAGAGGCCTTGGGGGAGTTGAAAAAAACATCCCCTTAGCACTCAACTATAAATGTACACAAATGTTATCCATAGAAGAGATCCTGTATGACTGGACAACTTTGGCAGGGGAGACTAGCGGCGGCTTGATGTGAACGAGTCGGGTGTGAACCAAGACAGCATCCGGGCAAGAGCAGAACTAGACTGGAACAGAGACAAACCAGGCCAAATCAGGTTCTTAGAAAAGAACTTGATCAAAAATGAAATACAGAGAAACAGGAATTACTTGTTCTGTTTTTATAGGATATAGTTTAGGATTTGAATCAGGGAATCAGACAGTGGCTCTGTTAGAAATAGTCTGCTATGCAACTGCTCATGTACTTACGGTATCCAAAAGTGTACAGTAGGTGATCAACTTAACATAACAGTATGCCAAGGACACCCAGATACCACTCTGAATTGCAATCTTTTAAGGAGGACATAACCATGGGTGTAACTGCCTAGTGGTCATGTAATCAATGATGGCAATCATTGCATACTGTGATGAAGAGTATCATGCAGTAGTATACTGTATACAGTCAGGGATGGAAATGGGTCAGAAAACACCAGAACCCTATTCCAGCTCAGCTCAAATAAAAAAGTAACCATTTTTAAGGAGACTGTATAGTTGTTTCCCTCTCTTTCAACACAGCTCAAGTACAGCCTACTGACCAATGATAAAATGCTCTTTGTATACAAATGTTTATAAAGCTCAGGAACCAAATCAATTTTTTTTTTATTCTACTGATTATACAAGTTAGATCTGTTGTCAAATAATGATGAATTTAATCATTTCATCCAGGTGTTAGTAGGCCACTGGATTGGTGCAACAACAATGCGCTTATTCTTCTTCTTTCGGCTGCTGCCTTTAGGGGTCGCCACAGCGGATCATCTGCCTCCATCTTGCCCTATCCACTGCCTCCTCTACTTTCACACCAACCATCTCCATGTCCACCTTCACTACATCCATAAACCTTCTCTGAGGTCTACTTCTTCTCCTTCTACCCGGCAGCTCCATCTCCAACATTCTTTGCGCAATATATCCACTATTCCTCCTCAACACATGTCCAAACCATCTCAACCTGGCCTCTCTGGCTTTATCTCCAAACTGCTCCACCTTCACTGTCCCTCTGATCTGCTCATTTCTAATCTTAACAATGCTCTTATTATTAATATTACATATTCATAATCAGGAAATTAAACAAGTTATGTCTTATAAATACCTTGATGTACATATAGATTCAATACTGTTATGGAGTAGTCATTTGATTTTTGTCTGTAGTAAAATAGAGAAATGTATTTTCTCTCTTTGTGAGTTAAGACATTCCTTTCACTGGAACTAAGGGGCCGAGCCCAACTCCTGAAAAACAACCCCACACCATGATCCCCCCTCCACCAAACTTTACACTCAGCACAATGCAGTCAGACAAGTACCGTTCTCCTGGCAACCGTCAAACCCAGACTCATCCATTGGATTTCCAGATGGAGAAGCATGATTGGTCACTCCAGAGAACACGTCTCCACTGCTCTAGAGTCCAGTGGCGGCGCTTTACACCACTGCATTCCACGCTTTGCATTGCGCTTGGTAATGTAAGGCTTGGATGCAGCTGCTCGGCCATGGAAACCCATTCCATGAAGCTCTCTACACTGTTCTTGAGCTGATCTGAAGGCCACATGAAGTTGGGAGGTCTGTAGTGATGGACTCTGCAGAAAGTCGGTGACCTCTGCGCACTATGCCCCTCAGCATCCACTGACCGCTCTGTCATTTTATGTGGCCGACCACTTCATGGCTGAGTTGCTGTCGTTCCCCTTAGCTTCTGATCTCAGTACCACACTAGAATTCACTGAACTCCTGAGAGTGACCCATTCTTTCACTAATGTCTGTAGAAGCAGTCTGCAGGCCTAGGGGCTTGGGTTTATACACCTGTGGCCATGGAAGTGACTGGAACACCTGAATTCAATGGTTTGGATGGGTGACTGAATACTTTTGGCAATATAGTGTATACTGGCAGCAGAGCTAAGCACAATAATCCAGCAAGCATACCCAGCATTCGAGAGGGCAGTGCATGAGGAATCAGCTTTGGAGTATTTCCTAAGCATGCTGCTGCTGGAGGAACTAAGGCGATATGTGCAGCTTGTCAAACTATCTAGACTTTAAGCACCAATATCTGAAGCCGGATGGCAGAACCCTTCCTTAGCAAAATATATTAAGGTGAATAACACCATGCTACACACCAGGAGTTTGAAGAGGGCGTGATGTGCAACGCAGCTCCCCAGTGATGGTTGATGGAATGAGTAACCCTCAGCAGTGGCACTGCCATCTGGAAAAATAGCTGCCATCATGGGTTTTAGACAGAGTGCAGCATAAATGGGAAATGGCTCTCCTCACTTATTGACACAGGCTCGTCAATAACCCAACCGCACAGTGAGAGCAGCACACCGCATGGCTGAGAGTCACTGACCCTCCAATTCATGTTTGTTAATATTGGGTCTAGGGGCTACTAGGGGTCTGAGCCAATTGCAGAAGTTCTGGCTTGTGCTCAGATGGGATGTGTGCATACTAAGCTTGGACTCTGCAGCAACAGCTGGGGCAGCCTCAAGAAGGCATGCTGAGCTTGCAGAAGAGCAAGCAGTGGCCAGCATGCAGTGGCCAGCAGCGGAATCAAGACTCAAAGCTTCCTTGCAGTGAGACCTTTGTCTTCTGTTGGGGAACCCACCAGCACTGGAGGAACTGAACATGCAGCGGTTGGTGTGCACAAATACAGGTGCAGTCTTCAAGGGCATCACATTTTTTTTTCAAGGGTGGAAACACCAGTATAGAAGAAGCTGAACATGCAGCACTATTATCAGTGGAGTGATCCCCGATGGTAATGGGCAGTGCACATAAGCAACACCTTCAATTTTTGGTAGGCTGGCTATTCCTGTGAAAATTTACCACTGTCCCATATACCTTTTCACAGCACTAGCCTATTTAAGGACTGCTTAACATAAGACGTCTTACATCAAAGGCCTCATAAGAAATTTGCTTTAGTCATAACTAAACCAAACTATTTAGAGAAGTTCATGACCTTTAGCCTTTCAGACCTGATAGACAGAGCATCTATATTTTTCGGTCTCTTATGTGCCATGCTGGACCCAAGATATGCTTTAGTGAATCTCTGCTCATGGTGCCCAGTGGGATTTATATGGGGGCTTTGTTTTGTCTTTCTGAACAGCATATGAGCAGTTCTATCCTCCTGATCTTGCCTGACTTTTGCAGCTCTTCTTAATTGGCATTTTTTAATCACCGCTTTTGTAAAGGTGGAGACTGTAAGCTGTTTAATTTTCAGATCCTCAGCCACCAGCTGATGGTTTAAATTATAGGGGTGGAGCCACTGAAAGAGATAAAATTTAATGTTTTGGGGAGGGTTTAAAATGAAAAGATCCCAAGATTTTTATTTGTTTGGATTTTATGTTATGTTATCGTGCTCTCTGCAGTCACTGATAACACTAATGGGATGTTGGCTTGCTAGCAGTTAGTGTGTGTGTGTGTGTGTGTGTGTGTACATACCTGTGCTCCTGTAGCTCTATAAGGAGTTTCACGTCTGCTTGGAGAAGCAGAAAAATTCTAAAGAGAAACAGATTCAAATTTACTCAAACTTAATTTTCCATTGCCTCAAGGGAAATTTATTTATTTAGTATCAGTTTGCATGTGTCAGTGAAGGTCATCAGTTTAAGAAGTAATATTTGATGGGGAATAATTGTAGGATGAAGATGTGATATGAAAGAAGAAATTATCTCACCACTTGATCAGCATTTTTATTCTGTTGTCTCTGTTTCTGAGGAGTAGGCTTCACCTAAACACAGAAAACATCACTTATAATTCACTGTAGTGTTGAAAGTGTTGAACTATGAGGAAAAATAGGAAGTTTTCTGATGTGGAAGTTAGGGTGCCATCATCACCACCAGTATCATCATCATCAATATCTTCACTTGTGAAGAGCAGAGAATCAACCAGCTTGCTCTGGACTAGGAAGCAGCACAGGCTCTCTAGTAGTATGCTACCTATAAACCTAAGGAGCCCAGCAGCCCATATGTTCTTATAAGAATCATGGATAAGGAAGCCTTGCAGACATGAATGGCCGAATAGTCCACAAGTCCAAGTTCCATCCAGTTTTCTTTTTTTTTTTTCTTGAAAAACTAACCAGCCCCTGGGAATAAATATTTAGACTCTTCTATCACCTGGCACCCAGGTGGTGGAACAAACTTTCACTCTTCAAAGCCAGACAAAGAGACATCTCTTTTTGAAGCACTTAAGCAAGCTCTAAATTTAGTACCTACTAAAATGTACTGTATTGCTTTTATGCTGTATTTAATTCTGTATCTTGTTCTCCTTCTTGTATTAGCTTGTGGAGGAGGGGGTGTGGCAGAGCAAAACATGCAGAACAGAGAGCCAGTCTGTCAAACCAGTGGGCTAAGCGGCTGATAAAATTCACCTGTGCCTTGTTTCTGACCTTTGGAGAACAAAGAGCTAAGCACAATAAGACAAAGCAAAGCAATGGAAAGACTGAAAATTCCCGGTGATTATGTTCTTTAATTTTGTTTGTTGGCTGTAAAGTCAAGCAATTTCCTTAGCATTATAATAAAAGCTCTCTGTCTACCCACCTGCTCACACCATCTTCATTCATGTAAGCCTTGCAAAGAATGTTACGGTGGTGCTGAAACCTAGGGTTGAGTGGACAAACTTTGTCCTCACCACTTGGAGAGATTATTAAAGTGCTCTCCATCCTGCAGCAGAATCAACATTGGCTCCCTTGGATTGCCAGGGGGAAAACCATGCGCACTTCAAGGCCCTGCACAGGGCCAAGAAGTGGACAGGAAGCTCATGTGGAGTTTGTTGATGGCAACCAGTACTCCAGCTACAGCCACTATATCCATCTGGAAGGGTGACTTCACAGGATGACCCAGAGGCTTTTGTGAAGCTCTGCGAGAGAGCAGTGGAGGACTGTGCAATCCAACTGCTGCCCCAGCTCATGGGGGAAATCCAGCTTGCTGCCCAACAGCTGGAGTATGATGAACTAAAAAAAGCCATCCTTCAGAGGGTGGGACTTTGGAACAACACCATCAGTGGTTCCGCTTGCTGACTCTTGAACTTGACTTGCTCTTCATGTTGGCTCACCAGCTCTGTGATTTTATCAGGAGGTGGCTGTTGTCTGAAGAACAAGATTCTGAAGAAGTGCTTGATCTGATGGTACTGAAGCAGTTGACTGCCTACCTACTCTGCTGCACATTCATGGGCAGGAAGGCCCAAAAGAGCAACCCTCCCTCTCCTTTTCTCCCTCTCTGTCCCTACTCCCACTTCCAGAAAAAAGGGAGCTCTAGTCCCTAAACTCTTCTGCCACACTCGCCTAGTCAGGTGTGTTGGTGTTGTGGAGACCCAGGGCATTTCCAGGAGCAGTGTTACCACATGGAGGTTTTGGGTGAAAGTGCAGTGTGTCCACAGGGATGTGCATGATTGTGCTCTCAATTGAATGTACAATTGAATTTAGGGGCAAAAAGAAAATAAAGTATAGGCAGTGGTTTGTCCTCGACTTTCGCATCCTCTAATTTTGGGGACAAATTGGCCTCAGTTTGGGGGACTAGTGAAAGTTCTGGTAGATGATGGGACCCACAATAATAGAAAGGAGGGAACATGTGCTGCTTTATAGACAGGTGAGCTTTTGGGTCTGGGAGGTCATTATTCTGCCGGTAGGGCTGAACCCAAAAGAATGGCCATGTCACTGTGGGACTACCCTCATGACTCCCCACGGGGATTTCCCTTTGGAGCAGTCACATGATGAGATGCTGAAGCATTCCTTTGGCCAGATGAAAGTTAACAGTTAACTCCCAAAAGTAACAAACAATAAGAATACATTTGTTGTCCAGGTGTCTCATAATAATCCCAAGGCAGGACATCTGGGACAGGAAAAAACACTTAATTGTGTAATGTTAACTCCCCAGCCATCCCAAAAGTACCATTACTCCCACTTCCGTTAATTGAGGTCCCCTTTGAAATAATTTACATGGACCTTGTCAGACTATTGGATAGAAGTACTTTTAGGTATCACTTTGTATTGGTCTTAATGGATTATGCAACATGCTATCCAGAGGTGCTACTTTTATGTTGCACAATTTATGCAAAATATACATATATCGGGTATTAAATTGATTCAGACCAGTGTTTACCACTCCAAATGGATGGACTGGTTGAACATTTTAATCAAACCCTCAAATTATTCAAATCCAGTTTAGTGGATGGAGCAGTGCCATCAGGCCTATAATCGCATTACAGCAGCTCTCATGGGGGCCTGCTGCTGCATTCACCTGACTTTCTGCCAGCCTACTTATATCCATCTCTTTTCTCAGTTTTTAGCAGAGCCCAGAGAGAAAGAGAACTGTAGAGATGTGAGAGCAAAATGAGACAAAGCAAAGACAAGACTGAAAAGTCCTGATGAGCATGTTTTTAAATTTTGTATGTTGGCTGAAAAGCAGAGTGATTTTCTTTTTGTGTTATAATAAAAGTTCTCTGTCTCCACACCTGTTCCCACTGTCATCACTCATCCCAGCTGCACAAAGAACATCACAAAGCTCTGCTTTTGTTTTCTGGCAATGTTTGAGCTAAAGAGTAATTTGGATTCTAACCTATTTGCACTAGCTGGGATACATTCTCTAAGTGGACAATAAAACAATTCTGCTTGCCTGATCAGGCGTTCCTGACGATGAGATGCCTACCATTTTATCTACTGAGTGAATTCACAGTGGTCATTGATCACAGGGAAAATAAGTAAGTAAGTGATACTTTTTTAATCCCACAAACAGGGAAATTACACCTCTGCATTTAACCCATCCATGAAATGAAACACCACATACACACTAGTGAATACACACACACTAGGGGGCAGTGGGCAGCCCTATCCACGGCACCCGGGGAGCAATTGGGGGTTAGGTGTCTTGCTCAAGGACACCTCAGTCATGGACTGTCTGTACTGGGGATCGAACCGGCAACCTTCCGGTCACAGGCCCAATTCCTGTGAAGTAGATGTTCAATGATGAAGAGAATTTTGATCAGCCGTAACAAGAGTGAAATTTGATCACCAAGCTGTTTTGCTAAAGTTACTCAGGGGGCCCCCTAGATATCCCTATAGATATCACTACTTCACATGTGGCAAATTGAAATCAGGTGCTAATGATTAGAACACCATTAAATTTCATCAGAAGAACCTTTCTTATTTAAGCCTCTGATGTCTGCTCTGGTTTGTATCTTTGTTCTCGAAGTTTGTGGTGTCACCATGTCTAGTTCAAAATATGTCTGATACCTTCAGAAAGAAGTTTGTAGATGTCTTAGTGTCTGGGAAGAGGTTTAAGAACATATTCAAAACATTAGAAATCAGTCATTCTACTATCCAGAAAATCATCTACAAGTGATGAAGACCACTGTGAATTTCACCCATGAAATTTAACCTGATAGCAGATAGTAAGATTCTAAAAGAAATGTCCTGCCACTCTTGATGTAAGATTGCATCTAGCATTAGAGCAACACTGTACATATTCAACCTACAGGGGAGGTGCACCAGGAGGAATCCTGACTGTCTAAACAGAATTTCAGGGAAAAACTAGTTTGTTAATGTTCTTTGCAAGGACCAGAACTAGTGGAACAGTGTTCTTTGGACAGATGAGTTAAAGATGGGTTAAGATGGGTAAAGCATGTTATGGTTATGGTGTTATGGTTTAGAGCTGCTTTGCTGGCCAACTTGGCAATCATAACTTTGACTATGAATTCTCTTACATACCAGAGAGTGCTGGAGGAGAATGTAAAAAAGTTGTAGCTGAAGAAGTGAACCCTCCAATTGGACAGTGATCCCAAACATACAAGTAAATCCATCAAGGGAGAAAAGGAGGGTTATGGAATGGCCCAGTTAAAGCCCAGATCTGAATCCCACTGAAAGGCTACACATGCAAGAAGCTCTTTAAACACTGCACACCTGAAAGAATTCTTCATTGAAGAGTGGGCAAAGATTTTTCCCAGTAGATGTCAGAAACTGATTGAAGCTGTTTTTGTCAGAGAGGGCAGTACCAGTTACTGCAACCAGGGGTGCACTTACACTCTCAACAGATAAGAATGTAACTTAAGATCAAATACTGATGTGTCCATAGTCCTAATGTGTCCACATGGTTCTTCTTTTTTTCCAAATACAGTGGCTCAATCTATACTACTACTACTACTACTACTACTACTACTACTACTACTACTACTACTACTAATAATAATAATAATAATAACAACAACAAATAAATTACATTTATATAGCACCTTTCTGGAAGAGAATTCCAGAGTTTGGGGGCCGTGGCACTGAAGGACCTCCCTCCCAAGGTGGAAAGTCTGGTGCATGGAACAGCAAGTAAGTTACTGCTAGAAGACCTGATCGAGCGAGAGGGAGTGTAAGAGGTCAGCAGTTCTCTGAGGGAGGGGGAGCAGGTTATGTAAAGCTTTGAAAGTGAGAAGTAAGATTTTAAACTTTATACGGGATGGGACCAGCAGCTGGTAAGACTTCCATTTTAGCAGTGTTTAGCATGAGAAAAATATTCTGCATCCAGAGTTTAAATCAGAAATTCAGTGAATTATTGTACTGGGAGGGGAATCTGAGGGGGTGTGTACTGAGATATAACTGAATATCATCAGCATAACAATGGAAGTTTAGGCCATGGCTACGAATGATCTGGCCAAGGGATGAAATGTAAATTAGGAAAAGTAGGGGTCCAAGAACGGAGCCCTGCAGGACACCACATCTAACAGGAGAGGAGGAGGACATCTGTGGGCCTAATGTAATAAACTGGTGTCTCTCTGTAAGATATGACCTGAACCACTGTAGGGCTGTGTCAGTGATGCCAATAGAGAAAACACGAGAAATTACAACATCATGATTAACAGTATCAAAAGCTGCACTTAAGTCGAGGAGAAGGAGAATACGGAGAGAACCACTATCAGCAGACCGGAAAAGATCATTAACGACTGGCAGAAGAGCGGTCTCAGTGCTGTGGTGAGTATAGACACCAGACTGGAATGGCTCATAGAGGGCATTATCACTCAGAAATGTCTGGAGTTGGGAAGCGACCACTCTTTCCATTACTTTAGCTAAAAATGGAAGGTGTGAGATGGGTCTGTAATTAGAAAGAGAAGTTGGGTCCAATTCAGGCTTCTTAAGTATCGGAGTAACTGCAGCAGTTTTAAGGGCAGTAGGAACAGAACCAGAAGAGATACATGAATTTATCACTGTAGCAACTGGGGTGTGGATTACAGATGGACAGGCCTTGAGTAGAGGGGTGGGGGCAGGATGAACAGGCCTTGAGTAGAGGGGTGGGGGCAGGATGAACAGGCCTTGAGTAGAGGGGTGGGGGCAGGATGAACAGGCCTCGAGTAGAGGGGTGGGGGCAGGGTCAAGCTGACAGGGGGAAGCGTTAGACTTAGTGATGAGCTCAGAGACAGAAAAGGAGTCAACAGGTGTGAAACAGGTCAGCTTTGTGATCAGAGAAGGAGAATCTGTAAAGGAGAACAGCTGGGAAGCAGAAGAAAAGAGGCTGTAGATTTGATTCATTTTCTTGTCAAAAAAATGTAGAAAAGCCTGACATTGCTCAGGTGAATGGGGGCTCGCTGATACAGGAGGATGGAGGAGTTTGTTAACGGTTCAAAAGAGAGCTTTTGGCCTAGACTCAGCATTATTTATGATGGAGTAGTAGTTGGAGCGGGCAGTGTTAAGGGCATCCCTATATTTGCGGGAGTGTTGACTGTAAAGTAGAGAGTGGACAGTAAGGCTAGTTTTTTTATAAAGGTGCTCAAGACGCCGACCAATAGCCTTCAGTACCCTTAGTTCAGGGGTGGACCAAGGACAGGAGCGGGCAGCAGGGAGGAGTCTATTCTTAAAAGGGGGAAAATCATTAAGGAGTCCAGAGACAGTGTCATTATAGAGAGAACCCATGCTCTCAGGGGATGATGGGTTATGTAGGTCAGGGCTGAAGACTGAACAGAGATACCAGAGACTGGACCAGAGACAGAGATATAATTCAAACCAATAGAGCAGAGTAAATCAAGAGTATGACCATGAGTGTGAGTTGGAAAATCAACATGCTGCATCCAGTTAAAACACTCTAAAGCTGAAAGGAACTCAGATGTGAAAGAGCATTCAGTATCAACATGGATATTGACGTCACCAAGCACAGTTACGGCAGAGCAAAGAGATGAGATGATTGTGAGGAGTTCATTAAGTTCAGACAAGAAGTTAGCAGCAGGTTTGGGAGGGTGATAAACTAACAGGAACAGTAAAGGTGAGGAGGAAACAACCTTCAAGGCAATATATTCAAAGGTTGTAGTACTGAATAGGGAAAGTTCTTTGACCGTTAAACCAGAATGATGAACCACAGCCAGACCACCTCCTCTCCCTGTCAGTCGGGGTTTTGAGAGATAACTGTAGCCTGGGGGGGGTCAGCATGTTTAAATGTAGGTAGTCACCGGGTTGTTGCCAGGTTTCCGAAAGAAAAAACATATCCATGTTTTTCTGTGATGAGGTCGTTGATTAACGAGGCTTTATTGGTTATGGATCGTGCGTTAAGATGGGCGAGGTTAAAGCAGCGACAGCTGGGAAGAGAAGGTTCAACCAGTTTTGAAAGTGGACGGAGATGGCCATGATTTACTCCACGGATGGCTTTAGTCCCACGCTGGCGAGCACGATTATATGTTCATATAGTCGGGATCCGCGCATCAGAGCCATCACAGCCAGAGCTAAACGAGGGTCCTCTTTTAGAGCGGTGGATGTAACGTGGACGTCGAGCAATTCCAAGTGTCCAGCAGAGATTATATGACGTGGTATATAGTGTGCATGACAGTCGAGGTGTGTATGTTCAGTTTGTGAGTATTTAAACATTTCCAGAGCATAAAAAATAAAAATGAACAGCACGACTCGAGGCCAAAAACAAAAGCTCTGGACACCGGCCGTGGACATGTCGGAGAAGAGTGAACATGCCAGAGCTCAGACCACACACGTTAGCCAACCACACCCACAAAAAGGAAAGAAAAAAAAAACAGCCACAAGAAAAACAAAACACCGGCGAGTAGCGGCAGCCAAACGCGCACAGCGTACACTCAACCGGAACCGGAAATATAAATGATCATCTAGAACCACAAAGAACCATTTGCATGTTTTAACAATGTTATATAGTGAAATCATTCTTCAGATTGATCGAGAATGTGTTGTAAATGGTACCATATGAGATGTCTTCTATAGTTTTCTATATAGCACTACAAAGGGTCTATCGTGTCTGACGTTTTAATAACATCATTTAATAAAACATTGACTGACTTAACAATGAACAAATCATAAGTTTGAGAAATTGAAAATTTTCAATTGTTTATACTTCATATAGTTGTGTTGGTGTTTTCCTGAAGAAATATTACATTAATAATATTATATTATTATTCACAGGTATAAACATGTGCATATTGTGATTGTGTACATACCGAATCACTATTGTGTTTCTGGGGAGGCTGAGGTTGTTGCTGAGGAGCAGGAACCTAAAGATAGAAACAGTTTGAAAGTCACTCCTTAGCTTCAACTAATATAACATTTATAGTTGCATTTAATTTAAAACACATTGGCCTGGTCACTAACTCTTCAGTGTAATAAGCAATATTTGAGATAAGGAATGATTTTAGAACAATGCAAATATGAAAGATTTTATGCATTTTATGCAAAGGAAACAAGAAATCCTTTATCTTTGTGAGGATCAGGCCTTAACTAATCTAATTTAATATAACAAAAATACTTTGAGTTTATCTGAACGTAGTGTTTAACTTCAGATCAAATATATAATTATTAACATTCTTAAGAACATTGTTCTCAAAGGGTTCTTTGCATGGTGAAATTCTTTAGGTTGATGGAGAATGTCTTCTATATAGAACATGTTTGAAAAGGTTTCTGTATAGCACTTCAAAGGCTTTTGCTATATATTATAATTAAGTGATACTTTTTTGATCCCACAACCGGGGAAATTCCACCTCCGCATTTAACCCATCCGTGAAGTGAAACACCACATACACACTAGTGAACACACACACACTAGGGGGCAGTGTGGGCAGCCCTATCAGGCAGCCCTGACTGATGTGCCATATAATTATTAATTGTACATGTAAAAAATATAGTTCTGTAAAGTGAATATGTGAATATATGAATGCCACACCCTGAGTAAATGTGCTTGTGTAAGAGAGGTTGGGGAAGTGTAATTGTGAATAAATAATTAAGCGGTTGAGTAGTTGAATAATGTCCATGTAGTGTGACTGGGTTAAACTCAGTCAGCAGCAGCCTCCCGTCCCCGATGGGAGGAATTGAAGAGTCTGATGGCTCTCGGAATGAATGATCTTCTGAGTCTGTCTGTTGTGCAGCTCTGTGACAGCAGTCTGCCACTGAACACACTCCTCTGATTCATGATGATGGTGTGAAGTGGGTGACTATCATTGTTCATGATAGAAAGCAGTTTATCCAAAGTCCTCCTATCTGCTATTGTTACCAGAGAGTCCAGCTCCACTCCCACCACTGCCCCGGCCCTCCTGACCAGCTTGTCCAGCCTTGATTCATCTCTTCTCTTCATGTTGCCTCCCCAGCAAACCACAGCGTAGAAGAGAATGCTGGCCACGATTGAGTGGTAGAACATCTGCAGAAGCTTCTTACAGATGTTAAAGGACCACAGTCTCCTCAGGAAATAGAGCCGACTCTGTCCTTTCCTGTACAGGGTGTCCATGTTTGTTGACCAGTCCAGTTTGTTGTCCATATGCAGACTAAGGTACTTGTAGGTCTTGACCGTTTCCACATCAACCCCCTCAATGGAGACTGGCTGCAGGGGTAGTCCAGACCTATGGAAGTCCACCACCAACTCCTTGGTCTTGGATATGTTCAACTGCAGTTAGTTCAGTCAACACCAAGCAACAAATTCCTCCACCTGTCTCCTGTACTCCTCCTCCTGACCACCCTTGACACATCCAACGATGGCAGTGTCATCCGAGAATTTCTGCAGATGGCACATCTCAGAGTTGTACTGGAAGTCTGATGTGTAGAGAATGAAGAGGAAGGGGGGAGAGCACAGTCCCCTGTGGTGCTCCAGTGCTGCTGACAACAGTCTCATATGTACCGTCAGTCAGCCTCACGTACTGTGGTCTGCAGGTGAGATAGTCCGTGATCCAATGCACCAGGTGAGGATCCACCTGCATCTTCACCAACTTGTCTCTGAGAAGTGGGGGCTGGATGGTATTAAAAGCACTGGAGAAATCAAAAAACATGATGCTAACAGCAGTATTCCCCTTGTCCAGACGAGAGTAGGTTCGGTGGAGGAGGTAGGTGATGGCGTCCTCGACACCAATCCTCTCCCGATAGGCAAACTGGAGAGGGTCCAGTGCATGCTGTACCTGGGGTCTGAGAAGAGGGAGAAGCAGTCGCTCCATGGTCTTCATAATGTGGAACGTCAACGCAACTGGCCTGTAGTCGTTGAGCTCACTGGGGTGTGGTTTCTTGGGAACAGGGACCAGGCATGAGGTTTTCCACAGCGTGGGAACCCTCCCCAGCTGCAGGCTCATGTTGAAGATGTTCGACAAGGGTACCCCAAGTTCAGAGGCGCAAGCCTTAAGAAGTCTCGGGCTCACCTTGTCAGGTCCAGCTGTCTTCCTTGAGCGGAGTCTCCTCAGCACCCCTGTGACCTGGTCTGCAGAGAAGTGGGGGGGGGGGGGGGGGTGGACTGGGTGTGCTGACAGCCTGTGGGAGGGAGATCTGTGCAGCACTGAGAAGAGGGAGTGAGGTGTCCGGAGGGGCAGAGGCTGAGGTTGCTGTGATGGCAGGGCAGACAGAAGCAGATGAGGATGAAACAGGACAATCAAACCGTTTATGGCAGAGATTGAGTTCGTCCCTCAGGGTCTCCTCTGCCTCCTTAGACCACTTCCTGAAGGAGCGTGTTGTTGATGGTTGCCTCATCACACAGGGTTTGTACCGAGGCTGCAGGAAAACCAGATTGTGGTCAGATTTTCCAAGTGGGGGCAGAGGGATGGCATCACTGATGTTATCATACAGGAGGTCAATTGTCCTGTTTTTCTTGGTGGGACAGTCCACATACTGGGTGAATGAGGTCAGTGTGGAGTCCAGCGTGACATGGTTGAAGTCACCAGACAGCGCGATGAAGGCATCCGGGTGTTGTGTCTGAAGCCTAGCGATGGTCGCGTGTATGACGTCACACGCCACCTCCGCGTCCGCTCGGTGGGGCATGTACACACAAACAATGGCGTGTGAAAACTCCTGCGGGATGTAATATGGTCTTAAACTCACCGCAAGCAGTTCAACATCCCGACAGCAGTCAGTCTCTTTAACAGTCACATGTCCAGGATTACACCATCTGTTGTTAATGAAGATAGCGAGCCCACCACCCTTAGCTTTGCCACTGCGCGTGCAGTCTCTGTCCGCCCTCACCATGACGAATCCGGGGATGTTTACATTAGCGTCGGGGATGTTAGCGGTTAGCCAAGTCTCTGTAAAGCAGAAGAGACTGCATTCCCGGTAGATCCTCTGGTTCCTCACTAATGCTGCAAGCTCGTCCGTCTTGTTGACCAGCGAGTTCACGTTGCCCATCACCACTGCAGGAATACAAGGCTTGTATCTCCAGCGATTCTCCCGTTGTTTAGCCTTTAGCTTAGCCCCGGCTCTGCAGCCCCTGAAGCTGCGCCTCAGCTCCGTTGGAATGGAGCCAACACGTAGAGATTGGGACAGACATGACAAAAGGAACAGAGCTTCAAACAAGAGTCAAACACTTCAAACAACAGAGATTCAAACAAAGAACGGCAAACACAGGGCTTAAGTACACAGGGAAAACGAGGGACAGCTGCAAACAATCAGGGGCAGAGTTACAAAATGAGGGGCAGGACTACAGATACCAAAATTGAATGGTTTTGAGGTGGTGGTTGAAAAGACCACCTACCACCTACCTTTGACGTGCCCTTTGGTGTTTGTCATTTTGCCTCTTGATTTTCGATCTTGGAATGGTTTTTGATTTATCTCTGGATGTCCCTCTTATATTGGGTGTGCTGCTGTCTGGTACTGACCCTAGTCTATTATGACTATGCTCTTTGTAACAGTCCCAAACTATGAAGTAAACTTAAATCTTGTATTTTTAACTGTGTGTGTGTCTGATTTGTGCTGATTATCTCTCTCTCTCTGTCTATCTATATCTATATACAGTAGAGTGTAATGTACATCCACTTCAGCATACTCTCTTGGGTTAAATAGGTTTGCAGTTGTTTCTGCAGTTGACCCTTAGGATGTGGAGGATCACAACTTATTCAAATGCAAACATGTTACAAAGAGGAATAAAGTGCATATTCAGGATTGAAGTGGATTTTGATCAGCTATATGAGAAATTTGGTCAGACAGCTATTTTGCCACAATTGCTCACGGGGACCCCCTATTGGTTCAGTGAAATATCAGCCTTTTAGGCTTATTTCATTCTAGATTTTTATTTCTTATTCCCTTCAAATATTTTCTTGTATACAACAGTTACAGGCATGTAAAGAATTAAGTACACCCCTGGAAAAGTTTATAGTTTTTCAGCATATTTGGAGAAGTGGATATCAAGCATTTATTTAAACAGTGTTGATAGATAAAAGTGATATGATTTAACAAGAAACACTTGGAAATAACATTGTCATCCTTTATATTACTGGAATAAGTAGTAATGAAACATGTGGAAAAAGTAAGTACATTCCTACAGATATCACTACCTAAAATCAAATGGAAATAACTATCAAGTGCTAATAAGTAGAACACTGTTACAGAATGTCTTGGAGGAACCTGTCTTTTTTAAACCTCATATTTGATCTGGGTTGCTCTTTGTTTTTGGAGTGTGTGGTATCACCATGCTTAAATGAAAAGAGCTCTTGAGGCCTTTAGAAGGAATTTTGTAGATGCCTGAGTCTGGAATGAGGTTTAAGACGATAACCAAAATATTAGAAATGAATCATTCCACTGTCTGGAAGATAATCTACACATGAAGAAGATTTGCAACCGCTGCCAACTTCTTTGAATTTTGCAGTCATGAATTAGTTGATCCAAGCAAAGAGTTAAAACTATGCTGGAACTCTCAAGTGATCTGTCCATTTTTCCAAGCCTTCATAAATTACATCCTAAGAGAAAACATAGGCAAGTTTGTAATTGCAGACATAGATGAAATCTTCATGTACTCTTCTGACCTTGATTCTCACATTAAGTAGCCTCATTTCTGAAACATTTCTGAAACTTCTTGAGAATAACACTCAAGATGGCAGCACAGTAGTCACGCAGCAGCCTCTCCTGGTCTGACAAATGGTGCTATTTTTGTGTTATTAGGTTTCAAGTTGTTGTCTGTCGCAAGTACATGGAAACCGCCATGGCTTCTGTTTACCAGCTCACAAGGGCCTGTTTGCAGCGGAGAGTCCTCAACATTGCTTGACAAACGAGGCTGTGGAGGTCCTGCCAAAAGTGCTGTGAGGAGGCAGAAGCTGGGGAAGAGGGCTGGGTTCTATAACTACTCTCCAATATTTGCTCACTGGACAATAAACTGGACTACAGTAGATTCCAGCAGACTACCCAGCGAGAGTTCAGAGACTGCTCCCACACATCATCTAAGCCACTTCTCCTTCTGGGTTGCGGGAGGATACACCCTGGACAAGTTGCCAGTCCATTGCAGGGCAGACAGACATACACATCCACACCTAGGGGCAATTTAGCATGCCCAATTGGCCTGACTGCATGTCTTTGGACCGTGGAAGGAAACCGGAGAACCCAGAGTAAACCCACACAGACACGGGGAGAACATGCAAACTCCACACAGAGAGCACCCTGGTCGCCTGGCTGGGAAATCAAACCCAGGCCCTCCTTGCTGTGAGGTGACACCGCTATCCACCACGCCATCGTGCCGCCCATCAGAGACTGCTGTATTTTGGTTTTTACTGAACCATGGCTTAATGACAGCATTCCCAATGCCAGCGTTCAGCTGCAGTCAGGCACTCTGCGAGCTGTATGGAGCCATCAGTGAACCGCAGAACATGAATCCAGATAGACTGTTTGTCACTGGTGACTAATCATGCAGAACTAAGATCAGTGTTCCTCCCTTGGAGGAATATACAGCCTCAGTGATTGGCTATATCTGCAAGTGTATTGAGGATATTACTGTCTCCAAGACGAGCACCACACGGAAAAATCAGAAGCTGTGGACGACTGCTGAGGTGTGCACACTGCTGAAGGCCCGTGATTCAGCCTTTAGAGCAGATGACAAAGCGTGCCATTTATCAGAAGGCTATCAGAGGCGAAGCAGGCACATGCTCAGAGAATTCCGAGACAGTTACAAAAAACTGGTTCACATATCGCCATAGCCACTACTCTTCATCTGGCCCTCATTCATCTTGAGAAAAAGGACACTTGTTAGGATGCTGTAAATAGACTTCAGCATTTAAAACAATCATTTCTCAGCATCTCATTGAAAAGATGAACCTGCTAGGCCTCCCTCTGCAGTTGAATCCTAGACTTTCTCACTGAGAGACCTCAGTCAGTCCGGATCAGGAGCAACGTCTCTAACACCATCACACTGAGCACTGGAGCCCCCAAGGGCATTGTACTCAGTGCATTGCTGTTCGCTTTGCTGACTCCCGACTGTTCGGCAGTTCACAGTTCTAACTTCATCAGGTGTGTTGACACTACTGTGGTTGGTCTCATCAGCAAGAACAATGAGTCATCATACAGAGAAGAAGTGCAGTGACTGACAGACTGGTGCAAATTCAACAATCTGTATCTGAATGTGGACAAAATAAAGAAGATGTTTGTTGACTTCAGGAGAGCACAGAGTGACCACTCTCTGCTGGCCATCAACAACTCCCTTGTGGAGATTGCTGCAAGCATCAAGTTTCTTTGTGTTCACTTTGGAGAACCTCACCTGGACCCTAGTCACCAGCTTCATAGCCAAGAAAGCACAACAGCATCTCTATTTCCTGTGGAAATTAAAGAAAGCTCATCACCTGCCCACCATCATTCTACAGAGGCACTATAGAGAGCATCCTGAGCAGCTGCATTACTGCCTGGTTTGGGACTTGTACCATCTCTGAACGCAAGGCCCTTTAGCAAATAGCGAAGGCAGCTGAAAAGATCATCGGGGTCTCTCTTCCATACACCACAGACATTTGAACCACATGCTGCATCCAAAAAGCCACTAGCAATGTGACTGAAATATCTAGTTGACTGAGAGGGTTATGGCCTGTAGGATCAATGCGGGGAGTCTGCTTGTGCTATCCTGGATTCCAGGCTAATCGCAGACAGTCAAAAATTCCCAAGAGGGTCCATTCCAATCCCAGTTTGCCTCCATGGTTGTCAAGTGAGAAGCCCATTAGTCCAGTGCTGCAGCAGTTCTGGGGGTGCTTCTGCTCATGCCTCTAGTCATTTGTGGTGGTCATCACTTTCGACCTCATTGTTAGGACATCTCAGACTGGGGGGGGACTCTCTGGTGGACTCCAATACAATCCACAATCCACTTATCACCCAATTTACTAATCTGTGTTAGTTCAGTGTTTAGTCTTTTGCACATCAAATAAGGAATTCATTTTGTGGGATGTGCTTACTTCTTCACATGACCATCTTTCATGTCTGACTTTATAACTTCTTTAAAAAGTATTTAAAACTTTAAAACTTTACCATTAATAGCTATGAACAAAACATTAATCTGTTTATCTGAAGTTGAAAATTTATGAATGCTCATACATAAATGACAGATCATGTACCTGTTGATTGTAAATACTGAGGTTTTTCTTGTTCAAATACAACATACACAGTTATAACACTGCGGTGTGTGTATTGTGACTGAGTACCTACCGAATCACTTTTGTGTTTCTGGGTAGTTTGAGGTTGTGGCTGAGAAGCAGAAACCTTAAAATAGAAAAATCACTCACCAGCATTAACAAATATATAATTTATAATTGTGTAGCCCTTTAAAATGACTTAAATAATAAGTTCTTGTACATAAGTTTGATAAATGAATAATTATACAAAAGTTGGGTTTATAGTTTTTGTAAAAGTTGACATTTCCAGTTTTCTTAAAGTTAGATTGGAAGGTACTAGTTTGCCATGTGCTCAGTGCAACCAAGTCTACCTTGCCTGTCAGTAACCCTCTGTGTCTTACGCGATTTGACAGATCAATGTGTAACCTGTACAAGCCTTTAGTGATTGGTTCGGTGGGAGGGGGTGGGGAAGAGAAAAAAAAACTCTGAAGAGAGAGAGAACGGGAGACCAAGAGGGCATGTGGGGAACAGCGACGGCACTACAAACGACATTTTCCAAGGTTTTTGGAGAAAAATAAGTTCATTACCTGCCCTAGGTTGTCGGTTTGATAGCCCTGTGTGAGTGGGTGACTTTATCTGCCAAATGTGGTTGGCTAGACGGCATTTAAGCAGCACAGACCTGCCGTATGTTTTGCCTGTGAGTAGCTCAGCTTCCAGTTGTAGACTAGCGAGTTCCAGTACAGTTACTGTGTAGTCTGATTAGCGTTGAAGTTGACTAAAACAGTCAGACATTCATCCATATCCAGTATCCTATGCCATTAATGAGGGACTGTTATCACTACAACGGGAGAGCAGTCACACACTGGGAGGAGGGGGTCGGAGCCGTTCGTTAATCCTGGCCGGTTGAACATTCAACAGCCCAAGCATCCTCCAGCGGGGTCGGAGCCCGGGCGTGAGTAACGAACCTTCCTTCTGAATTACTGAACTACGATAACTTAAAGCTCGAATCATCACACTTTTATTTCATTTTGTTGGCTCTACGGAGTGAAGCGGCCAGTGTGTTTACTGTTTTAAGGCCACCACATACCCAAGCCACGAAACAGGCCTGCAACCGGTTCAGACACTAAGTACATTGGGTTTTAGCCGGCATAGGTATATGGATTGCATGCTAGATATATGATAAATGATTTGTTGAGTTAGTACGACACAAAGGTAAAGGTGTGTATTTTGTTCATCTTGGGAGTATGGTTGAGTGTTTAGGGTGACTTGTACATTGTTTACATAATTGCTCCACTTGTCCTACGTTGTTAAACAGAACAAAAAAGGGGGACAAGAAATATTTAAACTGATATCCTTGCAAATATTAATCCAGCGAGAGGAAGCAGCAATAAACTGAATTACATCATACATTTATTAATCAAGCTAAAACGGGTGATATTGCTTTGTTTACAGTCTATTGAATTCACTAAGTGCTACTGGTTACCTAGCAACATAATCCAGTCAATACTAAAGAGTTTTACAAATTTGACATTTACTACTGGAACCCAAGCCCCCGTACTTATCTCGTAAACACATACATGAGTATTCACCGCAGAGGGAAAGGGGCACTACACTTGCATTAAATTAAAACTATGAATTGGCCTTTTTACAGACTCTTTAATAAGCAGTTTAATATGCATTTTTTGATATGAGGAATGATGTTAGAACAATGCAAATATGAAAAGGACTGTAAGCATTATGAATGAAAAAATTAAATCACCACTGAAGGATTGTTGTTGTCCTCTTCTTTCTTACTGAAAAAGTCAGGCTTTTCCTAAACATTGAAAAATAAACAGAGCAAAGAAAAAGTCTATGAAATTGCTGTGCAGAGATTTGACTCATTTGTAGATAGTGCCCACCCAAAAAAGCAGGATTTTTAGCTATAATGGCTGCTGCTAAGCAACAAGTCTTTAGAAAAAAAACAACAACTTTATATTCAGCATTATTTATATATTATTTATTTATATATAAACCTCTTCTTAGTGGACATAGTAGTGCATGGAAAAACTGGGTGTTTAGCAGACACTGAATCTCTGGATTACTCTCTGATACAGACAGTCTTGAAGAATTATTTATCAGCCTTGTGTAATTGTTTGGTTCTCATAGACTCCCTAGGTGAATATGAGGGTGTAGAGGTAGTGAGGGCATTAAGTACAGTTTGCAAGAGTAGGATTTCTATAATAGTGTGTTATTTACATCCACTTTAGGGTCCTCTCAAATGAGCTTTGAATCACTTTATTTCGTCAAGTTACATATTCAAGGAACATCTTCCTGAGGTATGACATGTAACACACTGAGCAGACAAGACAAACATCGTGTTAATGAATATTTCCTTAAGAGACAAATAAAAAATACAACAAAAACAACAAACAGTAATGAATAAAAATTGGCCATGGAGGAGCTAAAGCGAAATATGAATATCTGTACATATGCAGATAAGAATATCTATATGCATAAAGGTCTGATAGCATATAAAAAAATATTACCTACAGACTATTACAGAATGATACATGTGTTCAGCTGTTACCATGTCTGGTTGTGCTGGTTTTGATGGTCCTGAATTCTCTACCAGAGGGGAGTGTCTGGAAGAGTTGATGTCCAGGATCAGAGGGCTCAGCTGTTTTTTTGCCAGCGCACTTCATCGCCCTGCTGTCTTTTCCATGTTCAGCAGCTAGGGCTATGATGCTCACCATAATGGTGTCATCTGCAAACTTCAGATTCTACACAGCTTGTTGCTTAGAGACACAGTTATTGATATAGAGACTGAAGAGAAGAGGTGAGAGCACCCAACTTTGTGGTACTCCGGTACTGAGGGTCTAGGGGTCTGACGTGTTTTCCTAGCTGCATGTGCTCTCTGCTGATTGTGAGAATGTCCACCGGCACATCTGGTACACTCAGCTGGGACAGTTTGGGCTGTAGCAGTTCTGGCATTATGGTGTTTAATGCTGAGATGTCCATAAGTCCACAAACAGAGCTCTGGCATAAGTTCTAGACTGCCAAGATGTTGCATTTTAATGAATGAAGTGCAGGACTAAACAGACTGCTTCATCAACAGGCCTCTTTGCTCTGTATATATCCAGCAGAGGGTTTGTAATGGTCTTCAGAGGGGCGTCCATCAGGGATGACTGGCTGAGGAAGCATTACAGACATGCCGGAAAAGGGGAAGGAGAGCTGGCCTTCTGTTCAGGCTGAGATGGTGTGCTAACTACCCCCCACTACCCAGCAACTACAGGCAAATGCTAAGTCCCTGGAATCAACAAAATCAGCAAATTCTTTCCAACCAGAGACATGGGATTGCTGTGTAATCTTCACAGAGACCTGATTATCAGCAGAGATTCTTGATGAGGTTATCTGTGCACCACACAGACAGAACAGCACTTCTCTGGGAAGAGTAAAGGGGGGGGGGCGGAGTGGTGGTGTATGTTTTATGATCAATAGTGCATGTTGTGATCAGAGGAATATACACTTTGAGTCTTTCTGCTCCCCAGACCTAGAACTCTGTGGCTACCAAGCGAGAGTTTTGGGGTCATTGTCATCACTGTGGATATCCCAACACAGACTGATACAGACCTGGCACTTGGGAAACTGTATAAGGCTAGAGGCAGGAGACCACGCACCCCAAGGCCACCTCTATTGTTGGGGACTTTAATAAAGTGAACTTTAGGAAAGTTACTCCAAAGCTCTCTTCTGTAAGGAATACAAAGCCCTCCCCCGACCTCCATTTGGCAAATTGTATCCATTCTCCATCCTGCTCATGCTCACCTATAGGCAGAAGCTGAGAAGGGTCCTGCCCACATCAGGGAGGTACACCACTGGTGGACACAACACAAATTAATTCATCATTCCAGGACTGTTTTGATGATGCAGACTGGGAGATGTTCCGAGAGGCGTCAAACAATAATATTGACGAATACACAGACTGTGTTACTGGATTCATCAGAAAGCTCATAGAGGCATGTTGTGCCTACAGAAACAGTCCATGTTTACTCTAATCAGAAGCCAGGCTCAACTGTCAAGTTTGTGCAGCTCTGAATACACATACAACTGCTTTTAAATCAGGAAATATGGATGAGTATTAAACAGCCAGCTATGCTCTCCATAAGTCCATAAGAGCAGCCAACAGGCGTTTCATGTTGGTGGTGTTGAACTGTGATTCCACTTTAGCCCTGTACTCATGGTACAGGGCTAAAGTGGAATCACAGTTCAACACCACCAACATGAAACGCCTGTGGGAGGTGCTAAGCAGAATAACAGACTTTAAAAGGGAAACTCGTTCTGTGAATAACATCAGTGCTGCACTTCCAGATGAGCTGAACACGTTCTATGCCTGTTTTGAGGTAAATCACTCTTGGAAAGAGCCCCTGCTCCTGCTACCACTACCGCAGAGTACAACACCTCTCTTCATCTCCGTGGCTGATGGGTGCATAGTCTTTAAGTGTGTTAACATCCATAAGGCAGCAGGACCTGACAGTATTCCTGGATCCTACCTCAAAGCCTGTGCACATCAGCTGGCAGGAATGTTTAAAGATATCCTTAACCTCTCTCTCTCTCTCTCTCTCTCTCTCTCTCTCTCTCTCTCACACACTGGACAGAAAGAACACATATGTGAGGACGCTGGACTACAGCTCAGCATTCAACACCATCGTGCCCTCAAGCCTCATTTACATTTACATTTATGGCATTTAGCAGACGCTCTTATTCAGAGCGATTTACAAAAGTGCTTGTCATTACTTTACGAATATCTCATGTTAATAAAGGTCGACATAATTTTAAAGAGCTTTGCTCTAAGTTGCTACCTGAGGTTATCTATGCATTGAGACCTAAAACAAATACAACAAGTAGAAAAATACCTACAACTCAACACAGAGTCTACACAACACTAAACCTGCTGAAAAAAAAGCCTCGAAGTTAAACTTCAGGACCTGGGTCTGAACAGTTCTCTCTGCAGCTGGATCCTGAACTTCCTCAAGGGCCGATGCCAGGTGGTAAAGATGGGCAACTTCACCTCCTCCTCACTGACCCTTAACACCGGAGCTCCTCAGGGCTGTGTGCTCAGCCCTCTCTTGTACTCCCTCTTCACCCATGACTGCTCAGCCAGACACAGCTCCAACATAATCATCAAATTTGCAGATGACACCACAATTGTGGGCCTGATCTCCAATGACAACGAGGAGGCCTGCAGAGAGGACGTCATTTCTGACACTTTGGTGCCAGGAGAACAACCTCTCTCTCAATGTCAACAAGACCAAGGAGCTCATAGTGGACTTCAGGAAGCGAGAGAGAGCGCACATCCCCATCACCATCAACAGAGCCATGGTAGAGGGGTCAGCAGTTCCTCTGTGTTCACATCTCAGAGGAACTGACACGGACCGAACACCCACAGGGGGTGACGGAAGCACTACAGCACCCGTTCAACTTTGTGGTTGAAGAGGTTTGACATGAACCCCTGCATCCTCAAAACATTCTACACATGTACCATGGAGAGCGTTCTAACAGCTCAATCACCACCTGATATGGAAACTGCAAATACATGAAAATGATCTAATCCATGACTCAAAAACTCTGATAGGATCCAAACTCTGTTTTGTGATCCACTTCACACCTAGATTACATTACTTATGGAAGCGTTTTAACAAGTTACATTCACTGTAGGAAACACTGTACCAGCATCATGAAGTGTGTGTGTGTGTGTGTGTGTGTGTGTGTGTGTGTGTCTACATACTGGAACACTCCTCTGTCTCTGATGAGTTGGGGTTTGAGGTTGAGCAGCAGGAACCTTAAATTCAAAACAGTTTGAAAGTCAGAGACACAATGTTCTTCTGCATTACAATTAAGCAACTTACAGATTTATATATTTACTTACAGGAAGTGATGTCTCTGTTAGAGCTCCATTAACATCCTCTTCTCTCTCTTTGTCAGGTTCAGGTTTCTCCTAAACATACAATTAAAAACAGACTTTTTTTAAAACAAAGATCTATTATTTTCTATTCTATATTCTATTTCTATATTATTTTAGTGCAGACTTAGCATTTTACACCAAAGTCCACACAAGGATAGTAACAAAAACACATCTCCCAGGTTCTAGATATAAACCTAGATATAGTGTTTACTGAAAAGGGCAATTCACACATAAAGACCCAAGAATATCGAGAACTGTAGTTGTTCTGCATAGAGGAGTCATCCAAGATCCCTCGACAAGTGCTGTCCAACCATCTTAAGCATTACAGAAGCCAGGTCAGTGCTGTTATTCTCACCCGATGACTTAATATTTCAACATTAATCATTAAAAATGTAGATGCCAATATTTCTTTGTTTGTTTTTCTTAGTTCCAGTTAAACATATGCAGCTTCCTCACTGGTTCAAATCAAGTCATTCTGGGTGATTTATTCAGTGTATTGTTTTTTTTTTTTTTCCATGAAGGGTGCCAATAATTTTGGAGCTGATTGTATTATATATGCAACTTTAGTGTGTGATTCATATTTACACATAAGTACATATGTGATTAAAGATCTTTGTTAAATCGGGAACAGTTGGCGTTTTTAAGTTAGAGAGCCTCCTGCCAAGGATGCCTCCTCGACTGCTTCCCTTTCACCTGCCGGCTCACTTGGGTCAACTGTCTGGAAAGCTCCAGTTCCCATTATTCAGTGGGAGATCATGACTCCTCCATCACCAGAAACCAATAGACATTCATTTCAGTGCTCTACCTCACCTGAGTGTGAGTCTACACGCCTGTTCCTGTTGCTTGTAATTAGTTTTTAAATTACCAATTTAAGAATTACCAATAGTTCCTGTTGGATGCAGAACGCTGTCTGTAATGCTAATGATAGACTAAAGATAGACTAATGATAGACTAAAGATACACTAAAGATAGATTAAAGATACACTAAAGATAGAATAAAGATACACTAATGAGACACTAATGATAGATTAATGATACACTGACGATACACTAATGATACTGTTACACTAATGACATACTAATGATGCTGTTACACTAATGACACACTGTTACACTAATGATAGACTGTTACACTAATGATAGACTGTTACACTAATGATACACTAATGATACACTATAGATAGACTGTTACACTAATGATACAGTAATGATGGACTGTTACACTAATGAAACACTAATGATAGATTATTACACTAATGATAGACTGTTTCACTAATGATAGACTGTTACACTAATGGTACACTAATGACACACTAATGATAGACTGTTACACTAATGATAGACTGTTACACTAATGATAGACTAATGATAGACTGATGATAGACTGATGATAGACTGATACACTAATGATACACTATAGATACACTATAGATAGACTGTTAGACTAATGATACAGTAATGATAGACTGTTACACTAATGAAACACTAATGATTATTACACTAATGATAGACTGTTTCACTAATGATAGACTGTTACACTAATGATACACTAATGACACACTAATGATAGACTGTTACACTAAGGACAGTTACTTTAATGATAGACTGTTACACTAACGATAGACTGTTACATTAATGATAGACTGTTACACTAATGATAGACTAATGATAGACGGTTACTTTAATGATAGACTGTTACACTAATGATACACTAATGATACACTGATGATAGACTGATACACTAATGATACACTAATGATAGACTGTTACACTAATGATACACTAATGATAGACTAATACACTAATGATCCACTAATGATCCACTAATGATAGACTGCTACACTAATGATACACTAATGATAGACTGTTACCCTAATGATAGACTGTTACACTAATGATAGACTAATGATAGGCTGTTACACTAATGATAGACTGTTACACTAATGATAGACTGATACAATAATGATCCACTAATGATCCACTAATGATAGACTGTTACACTAATGATACACTAATGATCCACTAATGATAGACTGTTACACTAATGATACACTAATGATAGACTGATACACTAATGATCCACTAATGATAGACTGCTACACTAATGATACACTAATGATAGACTGTTACACTAATGACACACTAATGATAGACTGTTACACTAATGATACACTAATGATAGACTGTTACACTAATGACACACTAATGACACACTAATGACACACTAATGTTACACTAACGATAGATTGTTACACTAATGATAGTCTAATGATAGACTGTTACACTAATGACACAGTAATGATAGACTGTTACACTAATGACACACTAATGATAGACTGTTACACTAATGACACACTAATGATAGACTGTTACATTAATGACACACTAATGACACACTAATGACACACTAATGTTACACTAACGATAGACTGTTACACTAATGATAGTCTAAAGATAGACTGTTACACTAATGACACAGTAATGATAGACTGTTACACTAATGACACAGTAATGATAGACTGTTACACTAATGATACACTAATTATACACTAATGATACACTAATGATAGACAGTTACACTAATGATACACTAATGATAGACTGTTACACTAATGGTACACTAATGATAGACTGTAACACTAATGATACACTAATTATACACTGTTACACTAATAAACTAATGATAGACTGTTACACCAATGATATACTAATGATAGACTGTTACAGTAATGATACACTAATTATACACTAATGATACACTAATGATACACTAATGATAGACTGTTACACTAATGATACACTAATGATACACTGTTACACTAATGATACACTAATTATACACTAATGATACACTAATGATAGACAGTTACACTAATGATAGACAGTTACACTACTGATACACTAATGATACACTAATGATAGACTGATACACTAATGATACACTAATGATAGACTGTTACACTAATGACACAGTAATGATAGACTGTTACACTAATGATACACTAATGATAGACTGTTACACTAAAGATAGACTAATGATAGACTGTTACACTAATGATAGACTAATGATAGACTGTTGCACTAATGACACACTAATGACACACTAATGATAGACTGTTACACTAATGACACACTAATGACACACTAATGACACACTAATAATAGACTGTTACACTAATGATAGACTGTTACACTAATGATAGACTGTTACACTAATGATACACTAATGATATACTAATGATAGACTGTTACACTAATGATAGACTAATGATAGACTAATAATAGACTAATGATAGACTGTTACACTAATGATTCACTAATGATAGACTTTTACACTAATGATAGACTAATGATACACCAAAGATAGATTAATGATACACTAAAGATACACTGTTACACTAATGATACACTAATGATAGACTGATACACTACTGATACACTAATGATAGACTAATGATACACTAATGATTCACTAATGATAGACTGTTACACTAATGATTCACTAATGATACACTAATGATAGACTGTTACACTAATGATAGACTAATGATACACCAAAGATAGATGAATGATACACCAAAGATAGATGAATGATACACCAAAGATAGATGATACACTAAAGATACACTGTTACACTAATGATAGACTGATACACTACTGATACACTACTGATAGACTAATGATAGACTAATGATAGACTAATGATTCACCAAAGATAGATTAATGATACACCAAAGATAGATTAATGATACACTAAAGATACACTAAAGATACACTAAAGATACACTGTTACACTAATGATAGACCAAAGATACACTAAAGATACACTAAAGATAGACCAATGATACACCAATGATACACCAATGATAGACTTTATAACGTCTGATACCCTCTCACATCTAAAGACGACATGAGAGTGAGTGTGCACACGCTGTTTCCCTGTGTCTGTGAGGAATATGATCTCTTGGCTGAGCAGCAGAACTCTGAAAGTAGAAATCAAATATTCTGCACAGGAAAGCTGGAAGTGTCACCCTTTGAAGAAAATCTGTTTCCTCTTCTCTCTCTTTAATAGGATCAAGCTTTACCTAAACATAAAAACTGAAAATTAACATCTGGAAGAAAACAGAACACACTCATATCATCTTTATAATAATAACTCTAGCTCATTGCTAACAGGTGTATAAAATAATTCACACCACCCTGCATACTCCATTTATTCACACTCCATTTATGCACACTCCATTTATGCACACTCCATTGGATACATTAATGCAAATTCCCAGTAGTGCCTTATTGAAATTTGCATTATTATATTAGCCCCAATGATATCATAGAAGCTTTACACATACATTTTATGCTTATAATAGCAAATATTCAGGGAAGTTATAATTTGTCAATTGTATGTTGTTTACAGAGTTATGCAGTAAAGGTTTGCACTTAATGTACGTACAATTTCTCTGTTTCCATGAGAAATCTGAGCTCCAGCCTGAGCAGCACAACTCTGAAAAACAAAACAAAAAACAAAATTAAAAATCACAGTCAAAATATTAATATCTAAAATTCAGAAGTGTCTGAACAGGAAAACAGAATTTGATGTCACCTTTCGAAGAGCATTGGTTTCCTCATCTCTCTCAACAACAGGACTAAACTTCCCCTAAATATTTAAAAAAACTCAAATGTATTACTGGGTTATTTTTGAGTAAAAATTCAAAATTATGAGAACAATAAATGTGTAGAAAAGCAGGAAAAACCTTTGCACTGTTTTTATTTTACATCAAAATTACAACTGCTTTAGGTAATGAGAGAAAAAAAGGTTTACCAACATTGAAAATTATTTGTGTTATGAAACATAAATACAAACACAAGTTCTGTCTCAGGTGACAGTGAGTATAGCACCATCCCTGCCGGCTGTAGCTCATGATGGAGCACCACAAGGATGCGCAAGTTCTCCACTGCTGTTTAAGATTCAGTGGCCCTTATTATTCCCACAAATGGGGAAATTCTACCTCCACATTTAACCCATTGGTGAAGTGAAACACCACATACACACACTAGGGGGCAGTGAGCACACTTGCCCGGAGCGGTGGGCAGCCCTATCCACAGCGCCTGGGGAGCAGTTGGGGGTTAGGGGTCTTGCTCAAGGACACCTCAGTCACATACTGTCAGCTGAGGGGATCGAACTGGTGACCTTCCGGTCACAAGGCTGGTTCCCTAACCTCCAGCCCACGACTGCCCCAACAGTTTACAATGAATACAGATGATGGTAAAGTGCAGGAACCAGATCATTTTTATTTTAAAATGTTCTGATGATTGTGTCATTAGCTTTGTTGACAGATAATGATGGTATTGATCTATTTGAGCAGGGCGCTGATGGGATTTATTTGTAATACACAGAAGACAGAGGATGTTATTTTTGGTTCATGTCCACCTCCTCTGAGAAGTCATGATCAGGAAATTAAACGGGTTATGTCACATGAATACCTTGGTGTATATGTAGATGGAATGCTATCATGGAATAGTTATATTGATAATGTCTCATTAAGGTACAGCAAGGTTACTTGTTTTCTCCATAGGTTAACCCTCATAGGGTCTTCGGGTTTGTGGGACCCGTTTCCAGTTTTTCGCTCAATAAAAATATTACAAATAATTATTTTTTCAAACTAAGATTCACTGGCCTTGGCTCATTTTCTGTACGGAACATGAATCGGGTTACGTCACATGAATACCTTGGTGTATATGTAGATGGAATGCTATCATGGAATAGTTATATTGATAATGTCTCATTAAGGTACAGCAAGGTTACTTGTTTTCTCCATAGGTTAACTCTCATAGGGTCTTCGGGTCTGTGGGACCCGTTTCCAGTATTTCGCTCAATAAAAATATTACAAATAATTATTTTTTCAAACTAAGATTCACTGGCCTTGGCTCATTTTCTGTATGGAACATAAATCAGAAAACATTTTCAATGACCCCCCCAATATACACCCCTTCACATTTATATTACATACATGGTCTTCGGGTCCTCTGGACCCGGGGCTAGTGAAAGTGTGGAAATCATAGGTTCTCTGTGTGTGTGTGTGGGGATGTGTGAATGGATGAGCTCCCTCAGTGTGCACCCACTGTTCCCGCACAAGTTTGCAACATTGTTGCAAAGTTAAGAGCACCATCACTGCCAGCACCCACATTCCCACACATTTCACCTTCTATCTCGTGGGAATCAGTCTTGTGGATCTAACACTATAAATAGCTCTGTCAGCATGGTTCTATACCATAAATGATCAAGATGGCAAAGCGATTCACTGTTCAGAGTGCCTTACAGCTGATATTGGAGGAGACAGAGGGTTCTCATAGTGATGCAGAAGAAGTTTCGGAATATGAAGATCACATTTCTGAAAATTCAGAGTCTGACCGAGTTTGAAGAGAAGGATCAGCATCAGTCAGCTCCAAAGCATAAAAGAGCCTCAGGACCAGCCCATCAGCATCCAGGACTATGTGAGCATCCAGCCATAGGACCAGCCTGTCAGCCAGCTCCAAAACGCAAGCAAACCACAGGACCAGCCCACCAGCAGCTAGCCCCAGGACCAGCCCATGAGAAGCTAGCCCCAGGACCAGCCCATGAGAAGCTAGCCACAGGACCAGCCAAGCAGGGTCTTTGGGGATAGGTAGAAGTTTGTGGATGAAAACGATTTGGATGCTTACTTTGGGGTTCTTATCCTTGCTGGTGTTTTCAGGTCCAAAGGGGAGGCCACAGAATCCCTATGGCATGAAGAAACTGGCAGAGAACTTTTCCGGGCAACGACGTCTCTGAAAACTCTGAAAACAAAATAATTTCCAGGACCATCCGTTTTGATGACCGTGATGATAGACCAGCTCGACGGCAGAGAGACAAGCTAGCTGCCATCAGGACAGTGTGGGACAAGTGGGTGGCCCGTCTCCCACTGTTTTACAACACCGGGGCCCAACGTCACAGTTGATGAGCAGCTGATGCCATTTCGGGGTCGCTGCCCTTTCTGGCAGTATCTCCCGTCTAAACCTGCCAAGTATGGTATAAAGATTTGGGCTGCCTGTGATGCTGCTTCATGTTATGTGTGGAACTTGCAGGTCTACACAGGGAAATGCAATGGAGGAGCCCCTGAGAAAAATCAAGTAATGAGAGTGGTCCTCGATATGGCTCAGGGACTTTCTGGACACAACATCACATGTCACAATTTTTTCACATCACACCAGCTAGGACAAGATCTGTTAAAGCGGAAGCTGACTATGGTGGGAACAGTACGCAAAGGCAGGTCTGAGCTCCCTCCCCAGCTCCTGAAAACAGAGGACAGGCCTGTCCAGTCATCAAAGTTTGTGTACACGGCTGACATGACCCTGGTATCATATATACCAAAGAAAGGTGGACAGAAAAACACAATATACATGCACCCAGAGCAAGAAATACACATGCAACACACACACAGTGAAACTCTGCCCTTCATGTGTGGTATAGTGGATGGTATAAAAATGGCCACATTCAATGGAGCTAATGTGTTCAGTGGGGCTTAACTGACCTGAGCAGGTCAAATAAAAAAAAAATCCATTTTAGTTTTGGAAAAACGTTTCATTTGTTCATTTCTTGTTATTTTTTCTGTTATGCCGTCGTTTTTTGCAAGATGGCGGCGCGCAGTAGCGCAGCGGCTTCTCACGCTCCGAGCGTACACCCTGTTTTGAGCTGTTTTTACGTCGGTTCTGAACCCAACTTCACACGCCCCACGCGTGTGAGTTATAGCAGAACCGAACTTTTGAGGATTAAGGACAGTTTGGCCAGAAAAACCCTCTCCATGGATCACCACCTTATCGTGGTGGAGAGGTTTGTGTGCTTGAAGGACCCTAGGAGCTATGTTGTCTGGAGCAAAAGCTCCTGGTAGGGTCTCCCATGGCAAACTGGTCCTAGGTGACAGGCCAGACAAAGTGTGATCCATAACCACCCCTATGAGGACAACAAAGCAGGACTTGTGTACCCTGCCCGGATCAGGGTTACCGGGGCCCCACCCTGGAGCCAGGCCTGGGGGAGGGGCTCGCCAGCGAGCGTCTGGAGGCCGGGCATTCACTCATGGTGCCCGGCCGGGCCCAGCCCGAAGGAGCTACATGAGTCCCCCCTCCCATCGACCCACCACCGATGGGAGGGGCAGTAGTAGGGGTGCGGTGCATTGTGGATCGGGCAGTGTCCGAAGGCGTGGGCCTTGGCGTTCTGATCCTCGGTTGCTGAAACTGGCTTTTGGAACTTGGAACGTTACCTCACTGGCGGGGAAGGAGCCTGAGTTGGTGCGCGAGGTTGAGAGATACCAGCTAGATATAGTCGGGCTCACCTCAACACACAGCTTGGGCTCTGGGTCCAATCTCCTTGAGAGGGGCTGGACTTTTTTCTTTTCTGGAGTTGCCCATGGTGAGAGGCGGCGGGCAGGTGTGGGCTTTCTCATAGCCCCTCGACTCGGCGCCTGTATGTTGGGGTTTTCCCCGGTGGACGAGAGGGTAGCTTCCCTATGCCTTCGGGTTGGGGAACGGGTCCTGACTGTTGTCTGTGCTTATGCACCGAACAGCAGTTCAGAATGCCCAGCCTTCATAGAGTCCTTGGAAGGGGTGCTTGAACGTGCTCCTCCTGGAGACTCGATTGTCCTACTGGGGGACTTCAACGCTCACGTGGGTAATGACAGTAAGACCTGGAGGGGTGTGATTGGGAGGAATGGCCTCTCTGATCTGAATCCGAGTGGTGTTCAGTTTTTGGACTTCTGTGCAAACCACAGTTTGTCCATAATGAACACCATGTTTGAACACAAGGATGTCCATAAGTGCACATGGCACCAGGACACCCTAGACCGCAGTTCAATGATTGACTTTGTTGTCGTGTCAGCGGACTTGCGGCCATGTGTACTGGACACTCGGGTAAAGAGAGGAGCTGAGCTGTCAACTGATCACCACCTGGTGGTGAGTTGGATCAGGTGGTGGGGGAAGATGCCAGTCAGACCAGGCAAACCCAAACGTATAGTGAGGGTTTGCTGGGAACGTCTGGCAGAAGAACCTGTCAGATTGATCTTCAACTCACACCACCGTCAGAACTTTGACCAGATATCGGGGGAGGTGGGGTACATTGACTCAGAATGGGCCATGTTCCGCTCCTCCATTGTTGAAGCGGCTGACTGTAGCTGTGGTTGCAAGGTAGTTGGTGCCTGTCGGGGCGGTAATCCTCAAACCCGGTGGTGGACACCCCAGGTGAGAGATGCCGTCAAGCTGAAGAAGGAGTCCTACCGGACATGGTTGGCCTTTAGGACACCAGAGGCAGCTGGCAGGTATCGACAGCGATCTGCGGCTTCAGTCGTTGCCAAGGCAAAAACCCGGGTGTGGGAAGAGTTCGGTGAGGCCTTGGAAAGTGACTTTAAGTCGGCTCCGAAAAGATTCTGGCAAACCATCAGGCAACTCAGAAGGGGAAAGCAGTGTGCCACTAGCACTGTATATAGTGGAGATGGTGTGCTGCTGACTTCGACTGAAGACGTCATTGGGCGGTGGAAGGAATACTTTGAGGACCTTCTCAATCCCACCAACACGTTCTCCTGTGAGGAGGCAGAGTATGGGGACACGGGAATAGGCTTGTCCATTACTGAGGCCGAAGTCGCTAAGGTAGTTAAAAAGCTCCTTGGCTACAGGGCTGCAGGGGTGGATGAGATCCGTCCCGAGTTCCTCAAGGCTCTGGATGTTGTGGGGCTGTCTTGGCTGACACGCCTTTTCAACATTGCGTGGACATCGGGGGTGGTGCCACTGGATTGGCAGACTGGGGTGGTGGTGCCTCTTTTTAAAAAGGGGGACCGGAGGGTGTGTTCCAACTACAGGGGAATCACACTCCTCAGCCTCCCTGGTAAGGTCTATGCAAGGGTACTGGAGAAGAGAGTCCGGCTTATAGTCGAACCTTGGATTCAGGAGGAGCAGTGCGGGTTCCGCCCTGGTCGTGGAACACTGGACCAACTCTTTACCCTCTCCAGGATTCTGGAGGGTTCATGGGAGTTTGCCCAACCAGTCCACATGTGCTTTGTGGATTTGGAGAAGGCATTCGACTGTGTTCCCCGGGGTATTCTGTGGGAGGTGCTTCGGGAGTACGGGGTACATGGCTCTTTGCTACGAGCCATTCAGGCCCTGTACAAACAAAGCTGGAGTTTGGTTCGCATGGCCGGCAGTAAGTCAGACTTTTTCCCAGTGAGAGTTGGACTCCGTCAGGGCTGCCCTTTGTCACCGATTCTATTCATAATTTTTATGGATAGAATTTCTAGGCGCAGTCAGGGGATGGAGGGTGTCCGGTTTGGTGACCTCAGGGTCACATCTCTGCTGTTTGCAGATGATGTGGTCCTATTGGGGACATCAGGCCGTGAACTTCAGCTTTCACTGGATCGGTTTGCAGCCGAGTGTGAAGCGGCCGGGATGAGGATCAGTACCTCCAAATCCGAGGCCATGGTTCTCACGCGGGAAAGGGTGGAGAGCCCTCTCTGGGTCGGGGATGAGCTCTTGCCTCAAGTGGAGGAGTTTAAGTATCTCGGGGTCTTGTTCATGAGTGATGGTACAAGGGAGCGGGAGATTGACAGGCGGATTGGTGCTGGGTCAGCAGTGATGCGGGCTCTTTATCGGTCTGTTGTGGTAAAGAAAGAGCTGAGCCATAAGGCAAGGCTCTCGATTTACTGGTCGATCTACATTCCCACCCTCACCTATGGTCATGAGCTTTGGGTAATGACCGAAAGAACGAGATCGCGAATACAAGCAGCCGAAATGAGTTTCCTCCGAAGGGTGGCTGGACTCTCCCTTAGAGATAGGGTGAGAAGTTCGGTCATCCGGGAGGGACTCGGAGTAGAGCCGCTGCTTCTTCACGTCGAGAGGAGCCAGTTGAGGTGGTTCGGGCATCTTGTTAGGATGCCTCCTGGACGCCTCCCTTGGGAGGTGTCACAGGCAAGTCCACCGGGGAGGAGACCCCGGGGAAGACCCAGGACACGCTGGCATGACTATATCGCCCAGCTGGCCTGGGAGCGCCTCGGAATCCCTCCCAGGGAGCTAGTGGAAGTGGCTGGGGAAAGGGAGGTCTGGGCTTCATTGCTCAGGATGCTGCCCCCGCGACCCGAACCCCGGAGAAGCGGAAGATGATGGATGGATGGATGGATGGATGGCCAGAAAAACAGCAATAATGGACAATAATATCAGAGCTACGCTGGGCAGGCTGAAGCTCCTACGAGTGCCGGTGTGGGGGAGCAGAGCGCCGCAGACAAAGAGCAGGAGGAGGCGGTGCAGCAGACGGCAGAAGAGGGGGAAACGCGCTGGCGTGCTAGCTAGGCTAAAGGCTAATGCTAACCGACCCCCAATTCCGTCGCTTTTCCTGTCTAACATCCGCTCTCTGGATAACAAGCTGGACCTGCTGCGGCTGAGGATGAGTGTTTCTGAGGAGATGAGGAACTGCGCTGTGATTTGTCTCACGGAAACCTGGCTGAACCACACCATGCCAGACTCAGCCTTCCAGCTCGCTGGCCGGCAGCTCTTCCGAGCGGACCGCAACCGGCTATCCAGGAAAGCCCGGGGGGGCGGCTTGTGTGTCTACATAAACAAAGGTTGGTGCACAAACTGCGTGTTGGTAAACAGCCACTGCTCCGAGGCGACAGAACAGCTGACTGTGAAGTGTCATCCTCACTATATGCCGCTTGAGTTTTCGGCTGTGTTTGTGATCGCTATTTACATAGCACCGGATGCTAATGCTAACAACGCGCTGAAGGAGCTTTATGACAACATCAGCTCGCTTCAGAATAAGCATCCGGAGGCGTTCTACGTGGTAGCGGGGGATTTTAACCACGTAGAACTGAAGAACACCCTGCAGAGGTTTTACCAACACGTCAACATCCCAATGTGAGGTAATAACACGCTGGACCGTGTTTACACCAACGTGAGGGACGCGTACAGAGCCTTCCCCCGCCCCCACCTTGGGCTCTCCGACCACATTTCCATCATGCTGGTCCCTGCATACCACCCCCCACTGCGTCGCTCTAAACCCACACAGAAGACCATCACTGTGTGGCCCAGTGATGGCGACGCTGTGCTGCAGGTCTTCAGGGAGGCTGCTGAGTGCGAGGGGGAGCTGGACCTGGAGGAGTACACATCTGCTGTTCTCGGGTACATCAGCAAGTGCACAGAGGATGTCACTACCACCAAGACTGTGACTTGCTACCCGAACCAGAAGCCCTGGCTGAACGCAGAGGTGCGTTCTCTGCTGAAAGCCAGGGATGCTGCCTTCAGGTCTGGGGACTCAGGTGAACTCAGAAGGGCTAGAAGAGAGCTGACTGTTGGAGTCAAGAGGGCAAAAGCTGCATATGCTCTGAAAATCCAGGGACACTTTTTCTCCCAGGACCCACAGAGTATGTGGAGGGGCATCAAGTGCATCACGGACTACAAATCCAACGTTCCAAAGACCCATCCCTGCCTGAGGCTCTCAACAAGTTCTACGCCCGCTTTGAGAATCCTGACACCCCCCCCAGCACCAGACTCACACACTCACCAGGAGAGGAGCCCCTCAGCATGACACCAGCAGAAGTAAGGAGGACGCTGAGGAGGATCAACCCCCGGAAAGCTGCTGGCCCGGACAACATCCCCGGACGGAAAGCTCTGCAGAGGGTGGTGAAGGCTGCACAGAGGATTGTTGGAGTAAGCCTCCCCAGCACCACAGACATTTACACCTCCAGATGCAGGAAAAGGGCTACCTGCATCGGGAAGGATCCCACCCACCCAGCACACACACTTTTTGTCCCGCTCCCCTCAGGCAGGAGGCTGCGGAGCATCAAGTGCAAAACAACCAGACTCAGAAACAGCTTCATACCAGAAGCTGTAAGGCTCTTAAATTCCAACTGAACACACTGCACTGACACTTACAAGAACAATTACTGTTAGAAACACTGTCACTTTAAACCGCACTGAGACACTTTATCTAGACACTTTATTTACTGCTCAATTCAATATCATGCTGCTATAGCAAACTTGCACTCTGGACCTCATATTGCTGCTAACTGCCTACTCTCCTACTCTCCCTCTCTTGTGTTATTTACCTTATATTTATCTATTTAATAACAGCTCTTGGGTGTAAACTGGACCATGAGACCTTAATTTCGTTCCACCTCATGTACCATGTGATGCGAATGACAATAAAATCTCCTTGAATCCTTTATGATGCATGTCCTTATGTTACATTTTAAATTGTAAAAAATTAACCAAAACGAGTGGCATTTCTATTCATAAATGTGATTTAACAAAAGGTAAATGCCACAAATTTAACCCACGTGTTGTTTATATTACTTGCAATTGGGATAAAGTAAACATCTGCTGAGCATATTAAAATAAGATAATTGATTATGTTAAATTAAAAGCCCCAAAATGCATTGGGTCCACCAGACCCAGCAGGACTCTTTATGTAACAAAAAAAACAAAGACCCTATAAGGGTTAAGATAGTTTGTGGTTAGTAGTCAGATTTTTTTTGTTTTGTATTGCAGTGATCCAGAGCATGATGCAATACTGTGTGGCAGCATGGCATAGTGTCTCTCTGTGAAATTAATCACAAGACTGTTTAAACATACAAATCTGTTCCAAGGTTGTAGTTCACCTGGAGCAAGGTTTTATAGTGACCTGGAGGAATGTAGTATGGAAAGATTAGCTTGTGGTATTTTGTCTGATCCATTCCATGTGCTGTATGAAGAATATAATATTTTGCCTTCAAATAGAAATTTGAAGTTAAGACTTAACAGGTTTAAGAATCCCTTCATCACTCAGTCACCTGTAAAAACTAACCAACTCAGCAAACTGTTTAGATGAGTACACAGGTAGATGGTGGGGCGTAGGGTGTTTAGTGGAATCAGGTAATGGTGTAACTGTTGTGGTTTGTAATGATTCTGTTTGTCTGATTGCTGTCACGGTTGGCTCCTCCCAGTCCTGTCCATGTGTTCTTGTTTTGGTTTGTAACTCCGCCCCTGATTGTTTTCACCTGTCCCTCATTGTTATGTGTATTTAAGCCCTGTGTTTGCCCCTTGTGTTTGCCAGTCATTGTATCCCTGTATCGGTCTTTGTTTGAAGTTGTTTGCTGGTCGCTCTGGTTTTTGTCATGTCTACTTCCCGTTCCGTCCGCATCGGCTATATGAACCTGGACTGTTCTGACCACGACCCTGGATTTGCCCCTAATAAATCTCGCTTATCTCAGCGTATGCGTCCGCCTCCTCGCTCCCCCTTACAGAATGACTGGCCACCACAGGACGCAGCAGGTAAGCGAGACTCTGGCATGTGGTTGTTCCGTTGGGACGAAACTCCGGCTGTTTCTAAGCAGCCCGAGTTCGCCGTGTCCCAACGGCACCAAGCCGGAGACAGCAAATCCCCTGGCGCTGAGGGAACACGAGCGTCTCGTCGGTCCCGCAAGAAAGCGGAGGACCTTCCCGCCTTGTGTCCGGGCGACGAGAGCTCAGGTAAGCGCCTTGGGTCTGCCCGTCTTGAGCGCCACTGCAGGGAGGAGCGACCTGCAGTGCAAGACGGGGTCAGACAGAAGGAGCATTCAGATGACCCGTTTTTTGGTACTCGGCTCGTTCGCAAGCGTCACTGCGAGCTGCCAATCGCTCGAGTGAGCTTTGGGAACGGCTGAGTGGGTCCAGTATCTGTGTGTTCCTCCAGGTTGGAGCAGAGGTCCCCAGCCCGAAAGCCTGATCCCGTGGCCGCACCCCGCGGCACTTCTGATCCCGTGGCCGCACCCCGCGGCACTTCTGATCCCGTGGCCGCACCCCGCGGCAAGCCTGCGCCTCCGGACCCGGCGCCAGTCGCCGCGCCTCCGGACCCGGCGCCAGTCGCCGCGCCTCCGGACCCGCCGCCAGTCGCCGCGCCTCCGGACCCGCCGCCAGTCACCGCGCCTCCGGACCCGCCGCCAGTCGCCGCGCCTCCGGGCCAGTCGCCGCGCCTCCGGACCCGCCGCCAGTCGCCGCGCCTCCGGACCCGCCGCCTGCCTCCGTGGACGTCGTAGCAGGCCCGCCTGCCTCCGTGGACGTCGTAGCAGGCCCGCCTGCCTCCGTGGACGTCGTAGCAGGCCCGCCTGCCTCCGTGGACGTCGTAGCAGGCCCGCCTGCCTCCGTGGACATTACATCCCCTTTGTTCCCACCCATCCCGCCCTCGTCTGTGTCTGTTCCCCCTGGGCCTTCCGTTTCTGTCTCTGTTCCCCGTGGTCCTTCTGTGCCTTCTGTGTCGGTTTCCGTTCCTTTGTTTCTGCCCTGTTCAGTCCCTGGTTTTGTCCTGTTCCCTACTGTTGTGTCTGTCTCGGTTCCCGTTCCTGTTGTGGTTCCCGTTCCTGTGTCTCCTTTTGTTTCTGTTCCTGTTTCTGTTTCCGTGCCCGTTTCTGTTCCTGTGTCTGTCTTGGTGCCTGTTCCCCTGTGTTTTGCGTGGTCTGTTGTTCGTTCTTGTTTTCCTCGTCCTGTGTCTCCGGTCGTCTCTCGTTCGGCGTCGTTTTGTGTTGTGCCAATTACAATTGCTTGGCTACTCCTCTGGCCGTGCTCGGGCTCCTCCAGCTCCTCCAGCCACACTTGGGCTCCTCTGGCCACATTCGGGCTCCTCCAACCTCGCTCGGGCTCCTCCAGCTCCTCCGGCCGACGCTCGGGCCGCGCTCCGCCGTTTCGCTCAAAACCTCCTTAAACCCGGAGTGGCTGCAATGAGTCTCCTGTAATTTTTTTTGGTACAGAAATATCAGCCTGAATGTTTGAGTCTCAGCAGCATGAAATGATGACGAATGTTGAGTTGGAGTGACGTAAAAGTCGCATGAATTCGATCCAGCTGTTCAAATGGAGCCGCATTCCCGCAGATCGGATACGGATCGGATTTCAGTCCCACGTATGAAAGTGTCTCGAAACCGAAATTGAAAATGTCTTTTACCTGCTGTGTGAGCGTCTTGTATCACATGAACCACCAGAAGCTTTTCCTTTATGATTCTTCTCTGAGGAACTGTAGAGATGCGGTGAAGCTTCTGCCTGAATCTGCATTATTTTATACACTACACTGCTGCCACACAATTGGCTGATTAAATAATTGCATGAATGAGTGCAGGTGTTCCTAAAGAAGCGCTTGCTGAGCGTATATAAACATACCTAAAGTAATGCTTAAAAATAGAAAAAGTACAAAAAGACTAACCACTCCAGATTTTTAGACACATAACCATAACATCTACACACGCGACCCGTTACACATAACATGCAGTACAATATTACACATAACAGTGCTGTTTAAATGACGTGATGAAGTTCAGGTCCTGTTAATAAGTCTATATTGTAGTTTGTAATTTTTAATATAGATGTCTTTACGGTTTTTATCGGAGGGAACAGTCCCTGACCACAGCTGCCCCAGTCCAGCAGGAGAGGTGGATTATGTAAAGCCATCAAACACCCAGTCTTGTAGCAATCATCAATCATCGGGTACAGAGCCTCAGGAACATCCTGCAACTGTTCAAACAAATATAAAGCACAAAGACTTATATTTATATGTTAATATTCTGACAGCTCATTTAGAGCCGAGACACAAATAATCCAAATAAAACAAAACTATATATATATATATATATATATATATATATATATATATATATATATATATATATATATATATATATATATATATATATATATATATATATATATATAAACATACACACACACACACACACACACACACACACACACATATAACCATTTATATTTACATTATAATTACCAATTAGTTGGAATCAAACAGCTGTGATCTAAAAACACAACTGAGCTTTTAAAGTGCCTCTAATTTAAATAGCTGAAAGTTCATGTCTGATTGACTGCAGTATTTTAGAGTTTCAGATTCATGTTCATTATTGGGTCAATGCCTCAACTCCACTTGACTCTGCCCTGACTCTATTCTGACTCCACTCAGACTGCACCATGACTCCAGCTTGACTCCACTATAATTCTGCCCTGACTCCACTCTGAGTCCATCTCAGACTGGAGACAAGTTCGAGTCAAACTTCAGTCTAAATTCACTCTGACTCAACCATAACTCCAACGTGACTCCACCCAGACTCTACGATGCCTGCTCTCTGACTCCACTGTCTCCACTCTGACTCCACCCTGACTAGCGGCCTAACTGCTGTTCTGTTTTAGGATTATGGATTTGTCTTGTTCATGTCCATCTGCTGTTGTTGGATTGGCCTAAATAAAGTGAATATATTCTTCTTATAAAAAGAAAAAGAGAAGTTTGAACACTAAACAAGCTGCAGCACTTTAAAGAAAATACAGATGCACTGTAGACTACAAATATTTCAACAACAATGTTTAAATAAAAAAAACAAATTTAATATTCCAGAACTGAGACTCAAACAATTATTGACGAGATAAAAAAACTGAAGGTGCTTTCACAAAGAAGTGTGGACATGGATTAAAAATAATTTATAACTTTAGAACTTTAAACCTTTCACCAAAAATAGTTTATTTAAATATTCTCTTAAAAGTGAAAGGGTCTGTTGTGAATTGTCTTGATCTGAGTGTCAGAAACTTAAAAAAAAATTCAGCTATAAAAATTCAGTAATAAACATTGAGAAATAGACATTTCAAATGCACTCATGGAATGTGTATGTACAAGGTGTAGAATGCATGCATGATATATGTGAAGGTACCTTGTCCCTGTTGTAGAGCTCCTTCTTTTCCTGATAGATTGCCATCTGAATATTTTGGATGGCCAAATCAAAGTACCGTGTTGTCTTCAAAAGAAATAAGACGATATTTAAAAATGTGTGTATATTTAATTTCTTTAAGTAAGACTATTTTTTAAGTTACTAAATATCACAGTGTTGTACCTTAGAGTTATGGGAAGCATCTTGGCTGCTCGGTGTGAGGCATAACATTGTGCCCGTGATTTTCTGAATATCATGCTGTGATTGATGCAGAACAGCCTTAAAGAAGAAGATTTAATATTTAACCTGATAATCCATTAAATACTTCAGGAACTCTAACAAATCTGTCTTTATATTGGTGCTACCAGGTCAGTTCTACTAGACTGGTTCTAACAAATTCTTTGTGATTCATTGGATTAAATTTCAATTAATTAAATTATGTTCTACTGTACAGTTTCTCATTAGGCTGAATGAATAACCGACTCTAAATGTAGGTATTGTGATATAAACTGAGTCCGTTCTACAGTTTCTCATTAGACTGAATGAATAACTGGCTCTAAATGTAGGTATTGTGATATAAACCGAGTCTGTTCTACAGTTTCTCATTAGGCTGAATGAATAACCGACTCTAAATGTAGGTATTGTGATATAAACCGAGTCTGTTCTACAGTTTCTCATTAGGCTGAATGAATAACCGACTCTAAATGTAGGTATTGTGATATAAACCGAGTCCGTTCTACAGTTTCTCATTAGACTGAATGAATAACCGACTCTAAATGTAGGTATTGTGATATAAACTGAGTCCGTTCTACAGTTTCTCATTAGACTGAATGAATAACTGGCTCTAAATGTAGGTATTGTGATATAAACTGAGTCCGTTCTACAGTTTCTCATTAGACTGAATGAATAACTGGCTCTAAATGTAGGTATTGTGATACAAACCGAGTCTGTTCTACAGTTTCTCATTAGGCTGAATGAATAACCGACTCTAAATGAAGGTATTGTGATATAAACCGAGTCCGTTCTACAGTTTCTCATTAGACTGAATGAATAACCGACTCTAAATGTAGGTATTGTGATATAAACCGAGTCCGTTCTACAGTTTCTCATTAGACTGAATGAATAACCGACTCTAAATGTAGGTATTGTGATATAAACAGAGTCTGTTCTACAGTTTCTCATTAGGCTGAATGAATAACCGACTCTAAATGTAGGTATTGTGATACAAACCGAGTCTGTTCTACAGTTTCTCATTAGGCTGAATGAATAACCGACTCTAAATGTAGGTATTGTGATATAAACCGAGTCTGTTCTACAGTTTCTCATTAGGCTGAATGAATAACCGACTCTAAATGTAGGTATTGTGATATAAACCGAGTCCGTTCTACAGTTTCTCATTAGGCTGAATGAATAACTGACTCTAAATGTAGGTATTGTGATATAAACCGAGTCTGTTCTACAGTTTCTCGTTAGACTGAATGAATAACCAACTCTAAATGTAGGCATTGTGATATAAACCGAGTCCGTTCTACAGTTTCTCGTTAGACTGAATGAATAACCGACTCTAAATGTAGGTATTGTGATATAAACCGAGTCCGTTCTACAGTTTCTCATTAGACTGAATGAATAACCGACTCTAAATGTAGGTATTGTGATATAAACCGAGTCTGTACTACAGTTTCTCATTAGACTGAATGAATAACTGGCTCTAAATGTAGGTATTGTGATACAAACCGAGTCTGTTCTACAGTTTCTCATTAGACTGAATGAATAACTGGCTCTAAATGTAGGTATTGTGATACAAACCGAGTCTGTTCTACAGTTTCTCATTAGACTGAATGAATAACTGGCTCTAAATGTAGGTATTGTGATATAAACAGAGTCTGTTCTACAGTTTCTCATTAGGCTGAATGAATAACCGACTCTAAATGTAAGTATTGTGATACAAACCGAGTCTGTTCTACAGTTTCTCGTTAGGCTCAATGAATAACTGACTCTAAATGTAGGTATTGTGATATAAACTGTGTCATGGCCTCATTAGGTTGAAGCTCTGTACTGCTTGTCTCTTCAACAGCGCAATGTAATTTATACATTGCGCTATTTCTTGATTAATATATATGGTTGTGTATATATACTCTTTTGTATTTTTAATGTTATATCTGGCATTCTTAGCGAGGAGCAAAGTAAGCTTTTCATTGTATATAAGGAAACCTGATTCCTCTGTACATTTGACAAACACTTTGAACTTGAACTTGAAACAGAAGCTACAGAAGAACATATCTGAATAAAGTCTTACCTGGATTACGCCCTCTGCCTTCTTCCTGATCTCCTTTATTTTTTCTTTGGTCATTTCAGGTCCTCCTGTCTTTAGCTGCCGCAGGACTTTCGCCCATTGATTCTTGCTCAATTTCTCATACATATGTTTCAGTTCAGATTCTCTGCAGGGGTTAGTGAGGTCTTCAGACAAAACCCCACTACTTCCTAATTTCAGGTCCACTACTTTTCCCATTCTTAAAAAGTGAAAAAACACAAATACATATTTGTTTGATGTTTTTTGTTAATGTCTGCATTGTTATGTCTGTAGATATAATAATCCACCACCATACCTGTCTTTGAAGTTGTGCAATTCATTTTGTCTGTCCTGTAGTTGTGTCCTGTTTAATTTAAGTCAATAATTAATTACAGAATCATGTATTACAAGTTGATCCCTGTGATTAAAAGCAAGAAAAAAATTAAGAAAATTACAATAGTCAACTGCACTGCAATTTTCTTATATTTTATTTATTTAGACCTTATGATGAAAATTGGATTCTCTGAAACAACCCATTCTATTATTTTGTCATAGAATCCCAGTCGTGACTCCACCAAACATTGCTGTAGTCTGAAGGGCATCATACCATCACTGAAAAATAGTGATATCTAAAGGCGACTGAAGGAGAGGGATGAGGTCAGCGACTCATAATTTAAACTCTTATTTTCTCAGTGGTAGCATGATGTCATATGGTGGACATATGCCTACCGCAAACCCCAGCAGTATTTAACCATTACCTAATTTCATATGAGCTATGACTCAGCCATAATATATATACGTCCCCTCGTTATTCAACAAAGCGCTCAATAAAACCTTTTACCGCCCTACAATTTATAGAAAATCTCCCAGAGTTATCAACCCCAGTCTACACTGCATCAGACCCAATGGAACTAGATTTACTAACCGATTATTTAGAAAATACCTTCAGATCCACTTTAGAAAACGTGGCCCCACTTAAAATAAAAAGAATAAGGCAGAAAAAGCCCCGTGGTACAACGATAAAACCCGGACCTTAAAACAAACAGCTCGGAAATTAGAGCGGAAATGGCGTCAAACCAAGCTGGAAGTGTTCCACTCTGCCTGGAAGGACGGCCTTATAGAGTATAGAAATGACCTCACTGAAGCTCGCTCAGCATATCTGGCCTCGCTGATCGAGAATAATAAGTATAATCCTAGAGTTCTGTTTAATGTGATTTCCCAAATCACACAAAATCAGGCAGGTAATGAACCATGAATTCCAGCAACTCTTACCACTGAAGTTTTTATGGACTTCTTTAATAATAAAATTGAAAATATTAGACAACAAATTCAACCCACAGTATCAAATCCAGCTTGGCTGTCATCTGACTTGGCTAATATAGAACAAAACACAGCTGTAGAAAAGAGCCTGGAAACCTTTCACCCCCTCCCACAGCTGGAGCTAGAGAAGATTATCTCTTCTGCAAATTACACAACCTGCACACTCGATGCAGTTCCATCAAAATTACTCAAAGAAGTCCTGCCAGTTATTATGAACCCCATTTCAACTATAGTAAACTCGTCCCTTAGTCTGGGCCATGTTCCCAAAGCTTTTAAACTAGCAGTTATCAAACCCCTGATCAAGAAACCAAATCTTGATGTCGCCGTTTTGTCTAATTACAGGCCTGTTTCTAACTCACCGTTTATATCTAAGATCTTAGAAAAAGCTGTGGCCCAACAACTTAGTTCATATCTACGCAAGAACCATATATATATGAAAAATTCCAATCTGGATTCAGGCCACACCACAGCAATGAGAGGCTCTAGTTAAGATAACTAGATAATGATCTTCTTGCCTCTGATCAAGGCTACATATCTCTGTTAGTGCTACTTGACCTCAGCACAGCTTTCGATACAATAGACCACAATATTCTCTTAGAAAGGTTAGAAAACATGGTTGGAGTCACAGGGACGGCCCTATCATGGTTCAGATCTTACCTATCAGAACGTTATCAGTTTGTTAGGGTAAACAATTTATCTTCCAATTATTCAAAAGTGAGATTTGGAGTTCCGCAGGGCTCTATATTAGGACCATTATTATTTACTCTATACATGTTACCGTTAGGCACAGTTATAAGTAACCATGGCGTAAACTTTCATTGCTATGCAGACGATACTCAACTGTACATGTCAGCCAAGCCTGATGACCAATACAGGTTAAAAAAAATGGAGGACTGTGTAAAAGACGTGAAAGGCTGGATGTCACGTAACTTCCTTCTATTAAACAGTAACAAAACAGAGGTTCTCCTTCTGGGTCCAAAATTACCAAGAAGTAAATCACCAGATTTAATCTTAAATCTCGCCGACTTTCCAGTGACACCTGGATCAGCAGCAAAAAATCTTGGTGTTATAATAGATTCAGATTTATCATTCGATCAACACACAGGCGGCATCACTAGGACAGCTTTTCTACATCTTCACAACATCGCCAAGATCAGAAATGCCCTGTCCCTGCATGATGCAGAAACACTAGTACATGCCGTTATTACTTCTAGGCTAGACTACTGTAACGCGCTACTGTCAGGATGTACGAGCAGGAATTTAAACAAACTCCAACTAGTCCAAAACGCCGCAGCCAGGGTCCTCACTAAAACTAGAACATCTGATCATATCAGTCCAGCGCTATCATCACTTCATTGGCTGCCTATTAAGTTCCTTATTGATTATAAAATCCTTTTATTGACGTATAAAGCCCTACATGGTCTTGCTCCCGAGTACCTACAAGACCTTGTTTCTCATTATGAGCCATCCCGACCACTCAGATCCCAGAGTGCTTGCTTATTAATAGTTCCCAGAATTCCTAATGCTGCAGCTGGGGGAAGAGCTTTTTCTTATAAAGCCCCCAAACTCTGGAATGTTCTTCCAGAAACTGTTCGGGACTCAGACATAGTCTCGATCTTTAAGACTAGGCTGAAAACTCACTTGTTCAGTTTAGCTTTTGGTAGCTAATGTTCCCCCCTAGATAAAGGCAGCAGATCCAGGGGTCCATGGACACAGGGAATTATAGTAAACTGAGACACTGATGCTGTCGTCCCGCTGCTCGCACGCGGTCACTCAGGTCTGTGGACGGTGGAGCGGAGGGATGCCAGACTGTCTCAGAGTGCTGCCGTGTCTGTGTGTCCTTCTGGTTCTCTCCTGTTAGTTAAGCTGTCATAGTCAGATCTGCCGGAGTCGTTAGCCACACTCTGGAAATGTTTACATTCCCTGTTTATGTACAAACGGATAGAATAAAACTAATTCCCTCTCCCTGCTTTCTTTCCGAGTATACGACTGTCCACATGTCCGGCCGGACACTGAAGGACGACTGGCTGCCGAGCCCTCCTGCTACCCACTTCAGACCAGCTGCCCACGCCCAGCTACCACCACCTGACTTAGACTACCTGCCCACCCTACACTGATGTTCTCATAGACTCCTTTTACATTCCTGTTAAAACTTTGTCTTTTCTGGAATTCTGTAAAGCTGTTTTTTGACAACATCTGTTGTAAAAAGCGCTACAAATAAATTTGTTTTGATTTGGAAAGTGAAGCAGAAGCTGAAAAATGAGGAACTTACATTTAAATAGGTCAAAAATCAATGGTCACTAAACCATGAGAACTTAATATTATAACTGAATCTTGACCACAAATAGAGGTACACAGGTACAGATTCATGAGGATTCAGGATATCAGCTGTTTAAGGGTTTACAAGACTGTAGTGTCCCCAGTGTGATCACTAGAAGGCATTCAATGCTATATATTGATCTTTTATATTAGTGGATTGTACTATGGATTGTTGAATATCAGTCACCTGCTTTGACTCATCATGGATCTGACTTTTTAAATCTCTGTTTAAAGTCTGATTTGAGCTCATTCTTTCTTTAAAGGCAAGTTAACTGCTCAGTCCTGTGATTCTATTCAGTCTGTTTATAATTTATAGCAGTGTTTATCAATCCCAAGGTTCTCAGTGTACACTAACCTCAGCCGTAACTGATCCAGCTCATCTATTGATTACTGTCTCAGTCAGCTCTGCTGAAAGTGAAGCTGCTTGAGCAAAACTATCAAACACTCCACTAAAGTCTGTAAAACATTTTCTTTTGTCCAAATTGCAAAATGGCCAGCAAATCTGTTTCCAATTAAATGAATTCCTGACACTATTCTGATGTGTACATGTTTATAATCTCCACATTAAGCACACAATCAGTAGTTATAGAAAAGATTTTTGGTTTTAAAACAATCCTGAGAAACATTATAAACATTTCTTACCTTAATTTGTTGATTTCCAATTTGAGGATTCCATTCTCTTGTCTTAGTGTAAAAAAAACATAAATAACTGAACCACAGAAAAAGTAATATGTAATACATTTTTGTTCCTGAATTTTCTTACCTTAATTCTTCAATTTCTTTGTGATTCTTTTTCTCAAATCTAAGTGAAAATAGAAATGTTCAAGTCAATTCAAGTCAAGAGGCTTTTATTGTCATTCCCTCTATATACGAGTACACAGTGGAGTGAAATTCCGTTCCTCCAGGAACATCTTGGTGCAACATGGAACAAAAAGTACAAAGTGTGAACGTGCAGACATTGTGTGCAAACTAAAAATTAAGCTAGAAACAATAAATACGATAAATTACAGACATTAGACCCAGTAAACAGACAGGACCATAAACAGACAGGACAGTGCAGCACCGACACAGCGCTCACTCTGGACATGAGGTCATGGAATAAGGTGCAGAGATATGCTGCTGTATCCTGCTGTGATCTGAGAGTCACGCAGTCAGACGACAGACAGAAACACAGCAGCTACTGAGGCAGAAAAAACAGAGTAAACAGTGTAAACACAGAGTAGCAGCAATGATCCAGATAGTGCAGGTAGAGCATCAAAAGAGCTGTGTGTGTGTGTGTGGAGTGTGTGTGTGTGTGTGTGTGTGTGTGGAGTGTGTGTGTGTGTGGGGGGGGGGGGGGGGTGGGGGGTTAGGGGTCAGTTCAGTCCTTGTGAGTTTAAGAACCTGATTGCTTGAGGAATAAGGCTGTTGCAGAGTCTGGCAGTGGTGGCACGGGTGCTCCGGTACCTTCTGCCAGACGGCAGCAGTGAGTAAAGTCCGTGTGAGGGATGGACGGGGTCGTCCACAGTGCTGGTGGCTTCACATGTGATACAATGTGTGGTGTAGATGTCCATGATGGAGAGGAGAGAGACCCCAATGAACTTCTCAGCTGTCCTCACTATACGCTGTAGGGTCTTGCGATCTGAGGCGGTGCAATTCCCAAACCAGGCGATGATGCAGCTGCTCAGGATGCTCTTCACAGTCCCCCTGTAGCACATGGTGAGGATGGGAGGGGGGAGATGAGCCTTCTTCAGTCTCCGCAGGAAGTAGAGGCGCTGCTGGACTCTCTTGGCTATGGAGTTGGTGTTGAGGGACCAGGTGAGGTTCTCTGTGATGTGGACACTGAGGAACTTGGTGCTCCTGATGATGTCCACAGCAGAGCCAGTGATCTTCAGTGGGGGTGGTCACCTCGCACTCTTGTCAACAACCATCTCCTTAGCTTTGTCCACATTCAGAGACAGCTTGTTGGTTTTGCACCAGTCCGTTAGCCGCTGCACCTCCTATCTGTGCGCTGACTCGTCGTTCTCGCTGATCAGACCCACCACAGTCATGTTATCAGCGAACTTGATGATGTGGTTTAAGCTGCACTTTGCAGTGCAGTCGTGAGTCAGCAGAGTGAACAGCAGTGGACTGAGCACACAGCCCTGAGGGGCACTGGTGCTCAGTGTGGTGGTGCTGGAGATGGTATTTCCTGGGATCACACCTGGGATCAGCTGATCGTGCTGCAGCCGGTCGGCATGGCGACCAGGACAACGAACATCCCCCAAGAGCTTTGGAGACGGACGCACAGGGGTTGCAGAGGGGGAATTAAACAGCACACGGGGAAAGCGTCTCCCCTCCGTCATCATGGGCAACGTGAGGTCGCTGGCGAATAAGATGGACAAGCTGACAGCATTAGCCAGGAGTCAGAGGGAGTACCGGGAGTGTAGTCTAATGTGCTTTTTGGAGACATGGCTACACCAGGACATCCCGGATGACCATGTTTCCATCGATGGCTTCCAGACTGTTCGGGCCGACCGGGGCTGCACCGAGAGCGGTAAGCACAAAGGAGGTGGTGTCGCTGTGCTAGTTAATAACCGCTGGTGTAACCCTGGTCACATTACCATCAAGGAACGTACCTGTTGCCCGGACATTGAGCTGTTGGCTGTCGGACTCAGGCCATATTATTTACCACGCGAGTATTCGCATGCCATCATCGTGACTGTCTACATTTCCCCCTCTGCCAACCCGACGTCGGCAAGTGACGTCATTTATTCAACAACAACACGTCTCCAAACGCAACACCCGAGTGCCTTTATCGCCATATCAGGTGACTTTAACCATGTCGTTATAGCCAGGGCACTACCACACTATACTCAGTATGTGGACTGTCCCACCAGAGAGGAAAGAACACTGGACCTGCTGTATGCTAATGTTAAGGACGCATACAGCTGCTCCCCCCTTCCCCCTCTGGGTAGGTCAGACCACAACTTGGTTCACCTCAGCTCCTGTTATGTGCCGCTGGTGAAGAGTCAGCCTGTGACCAAGCAGACCGTGAGTGGATGGTCTGGGGAGACTTACGAGGCACTACAGGATTGCTTTGAGGCTACTGATTGGTCTGCACTCTGTGAGCTGCACGGCGAGGACATCGACAGGCTCACAGAGTGTATCACGGACTACATTAACTTCTGTTTGGACTCCACTGTCCCAGCCAGGACTGTTAAATGTTACCCAAACAACAAGCCGTGGGTAACAAAGGACATTAAGGCACTCCTCAACAAGAAGAAGAGGGCCTTCAGAGCGGGAGACAGGGTGGAGGTGAGAACGATCCAGAGGGAACTGAGGACAGCTATCAAGGAGGCGAAGGACAAATATAGGAGGAAGCTGGAGTGGAAACTCCAGCAGAACAACATGAGGGAGGTCTGGAATGGAATGAGGACCATCACCAGCTTCAGGTCCAGCAACAACAGAGGAGTAGAGGTCAGTGTGGACGGGGCCAACAAGCTAAATCTGTTCTTTAACAGATTTGACACGGCAGGCTCTGTCCTCCCCAGCCTGACTCCTCTGCTGCCAGTCCTCAGCAGACCATACCACTCATCCCCCCTCCCCCTCCTGATAGCCTGCCCCCCTCTTGTGACAGCCCATCTCACACCTCCATCCCTCCCCCACCCACCACCTCTACAGTGTGTCTCACTGCTGACCAGGTGAGAAGACAACTGAAGAGACTCCACACAAACAAGCCTGCAGGCCCTGATGGGGTTCCACCCAAGGTGCTCAAAGCCTGTGCCACCCAACTTTGTGGAGTACTTCAACATGTCTTCAACTTGAGCCTGAGTCTCCAGAGGGTCCCCATGATGTGGAAGACATCCTGCATTGTTCCTGTTCCAAAGACGCCACGACCCAGTGACGCCAAGGACTACAGGCCAGTGGCACTGACGTCTTATGTCATGAAGACCATGGAGAGGCTCGTCTTGGATCAGCTCCGACCCATAGTCCAGCCTTTTCTAGATCCCCTCCAGTTTGCCTATCAGCCCCGCCTGGGAGTTGAAGACGCCATCATCTACCTGCTCAACCGAGGTTATGCTCACCTGGATAAACCAGCCAGCTCTGTGAGGGTCATGTTTTTTGACTTCTCCAGCGCATTTAACACCGTCTGGCCCACTCTTCTGGGTGATAAGCTCACAGTGATGCAGGTAGATGCCCCCCTGTGGCCTGGATTGTTGACTACCTGACTGGCAGACCACAGTACGTACGCCTGCAGCACTGTGTGTCGGACAGAGTGGTCAGCAACACTGGAGTCCCACAAGGTACTGTCCTCTCTCCCTTCCTCTTCACCCTCTACACCACAGACTTCAGCTACTGCACAGAGACTTGCCACCTTCAGAACTGGACTGGGCTGAGAACACTGATGCCCTCTACAGGAAGGGCTAAAGTCGTCTCTATTTTCTGAGGTGCCTGAGGTCCTTCAACATCTGCCGGACTATGCTCAGGATCTTCTATGAGTCTGTGGTGGCGAGTGCTATCCTCTATGCTGTTGCATGCTGGGAAAGCAGGCTGGGGGTGGCAGATGCCAACAGACTCAACAAATTGATCCGCAAGGCCGGCGATGTTGTGGGTGTGGAGCTGGACTCGCTGAAGGCAGTGTCAGAGAGGAGGACGCTGTCTAAACTGCGGGCCATTATGAACAATGGCTCCCACCCACTCTACGACACGGTGATGAGACACAAGAGCTCATTCAGCTCAAGACTCACTCTACCACTCATTTCCCACTATAATGTCAATCTTCAAAACCTTCTAAATGCTCCACTCAAACACAGATCTGTTTCATTTGCTCGCTCAGCTCCATGGTTTACTTCTAACCTGCCAAAGGACGCCAACTGGAACGTCTGTTTAGAAAAACTGGACTTACAATACATAGAGAAATGTATGACAACCATATTTTATATCATAAGGACTGTATTGTCTCAGCAAAATCTGCATATTATTCTGGTTTAGTTAGCTCTAATGAAGGTTACTCCAAGTCTCTGTTTTCTCTGTTTGCCAGTTTAACTAAGCCTCCTGACCCATTTCCCTCTCACATGCACTCTCCTGATTTTTGCAATTCTCTCCTGTCTTTCTTTTCTGATAAAATCTCTAATATCCACCAACAACTTAGCTCTGTAAGAGCTCTCTATACTGAAGTTGATTCCCTGTTCTCCTCGTTGTCCGTCTGTCATTCCTTTTCAACTTTTCACTCTTCCATCTTTATCTGATGTAATAAATATTATTCATAAATTGAACTCATCCACCTGCCAGCTTGACCCTCTTCCCACAAAGTTGGTTAAAGCTTGTCTACCTACCTTGGCTCCTCTCATTACCACTATCATTTGCTCTTCCCTTAATAATGGAACTGTTCCGTTATCTTTGAAAACAGCTTCCGTCACTCCAATTCTAAAAAAGCCTGGATTAGATCCTAACAACTTCGATAATCTTCGCCCAATATCTAATCTTCCTTTTCTTGCAAAAATTCTGAAGAAAGTCGTTGCTTCCCAGCTCCACTCATACCTCAGTACACATAATCTCTATGAACAATTCCAATCTGGTTTCCGCCCCCACCACAGTACTGAAACAGCTTTGTTAAGGATCACCAATGACCTTTTGATGGCAGCTGATTCTGGTTTTCTCACTATTCTCATCCTCCTGGATCTCAGCACAGCATTTGATACTATTTCTCATGATATCCTTCTGAACAGATTAGCATCCATTGGTATTAGTCAAACTCCGCTTGCATGGTTTAGTTCATATCTTTCTGGCCGCACTCAGTTTCTTCAGTTTAAATCTCATTCCTCTAGTTTGTTTCCTGTTGCTGCTGGTGTGCCCCAGGGTTCCGTACTAGGGCCCCTTTTATTTATTATTTATTTGCTCCCCCTTGGCTACATATATCGCAAATATCATATCAATTTTCATTGTTATGCTGATGACACCCAGCTCTACATTTCCTCTAAACCTACTTCATCTCTACCACCTTCCTCCATTTTGGACTGTCTGATGGAAATTCAGTCATGGTTTTCCTTTAATTTTCTTAAACTCAATAGTAAGAAAACAGAAGTTTTACTTGTTGGCACTCCTTCCACTTTAACCAAATCTCCGAATTTTCCCATTATTATTGATAATTCTCATGTATATCCTTCCCCTCAGGTAAAGAGTCTGGGTGTCATACTTGATAGTACGCTTTCTTTTTCATCTCATATTAATTCTATCACCCGTTCTGCCTACTTTCACTTGCGTAACATTAACCGACTTCGTCCCTTTCTTACTCCTCATGCTCCTGCTGTCCTTGTCCATAGTCTTATCACATCCAAGTTAGATTACTGCAACTCTCTTCTGTTTGGTCTCCCAAATAAGACTCTCCATAAACTGAAACTTCTCCAGAACTCTGCTGCCCGGGTCATTACTCGTACTCCACCCAGAAAACACATCACCCCGGTTCTGCAACAGCTTCCCTCAGATCCTCATCCTCCACTCATCTTTTTGTTCCTTCTGCCCGCCTTGTTACTATGGGCAACAGAGCCTTTAGTCGCTGTGCCCCTCAGCTATGGAATTCCCTCCCCCCAGTTATTAGGAATGCAGACTCTCTTCTCTCTTTTAAATCTCTATTGAAAACATACCTGTTTAAGCAAGCATATTCTCTTTAAACTGGTTTGTTGTTTTACTGTGACCCTTTTAGTGTTGTTTTATTTGACATATTCAAATGATTGTTGATTCACATTTATTATTATTGTTGCTTTTTCCTGTTTTGTAAGGTGACCTTGGGTTTTTGAAAGGCGCCATGAAATAAAATGTATTATTATTATTATTATTATTATTATTATTACTGAAATACACCACAGAGCGCCACAGGAGGTCATTCTTACCTGTGGCCATCAAACTCTATAACTCTTCCCTCAGTGTATGATTCACAAACTCAATACGAAACTGTTCATATGTGCAATAATAACAATTGTGTGTGCAAAAACTCAGAGGGACACTAACTTAATTTAAATAATTTAAATAATTGTAATTGCTTTATACTTGATGATTCACATTACTATCACAATCACCACCACCTTACTATATTCTTAAGTACTTAAATCTGGTGTACATACTGTAAATTCTCTATATTGTCTTAAATTGTTAGTAAAGTGCTTATTTTTACATAAATGGCTGCAACTATAACAACTGCAATTTCCCCCTGGGATCAATAAAGGAATCTGAATCTATCCTGACTAACTGAGGTCTCTCAGATAGGAAATCCAGGATCCAGTTACAGAGGGAGGCGTTCAGGCACAGCAGGCTCAGTTTTCAGTTTGTGAAGCTATTTACGGAATAATGTAACATTATTGTGTTGAATGAATGCAGCAATTTAAATTAATCTCACATCAGAGTTTACCTGTGAACAAGGATCTATCATAGGATTGTGATAATTACTTACACAGAACCACAAGTGATAGCTTTAATAGAGGACCATTTATTTATAAGGCATATAAGCACTAAATGATAGGTTATGAAAAGTATAAAGGCACTAAATATTAGATTAGCAATGAATTATGCAGTGAAAACTGGAGGTATTCAATTCACAGAACAAACATACTATAGTTAGCTGAGCCTCGAAATGAGCAATTTTGTGAAATTTGAGCAGCATGCAGAATGCTGATGCTTGGCTGGTGGAGTCAGGATGCAGCCATAACTGAAGGCTGCTGAAGCAGACTCTTTAGGTGGATTTCAGTCAGCACTGGTGGATTTGCATTCCTGATTCTTAAACTATGCTCGCAGAGTTCATGTTGACCTAATGTGGCCAAACAGACCTTCAAAGTGAATTGATGAAACTAGATGTGCTATTCAACATGTAAACACAGTCTGTCAGTTCACAACACAACACAACACAACACAAGATTACAGAGTGAATGAGAACAAAACAGACTGAACAAAAACATGACAAAATTTAAGATCTGAACTTAAAGTGCAAAACAAACAGAGAGAGGGCTTCTTCTTCTTTTATGTCTTGATTACATGGTCATTGTCTCTCCCTCTCTCTCCGTCTGACCCAAGCTCTCTCCAGTTTCCAATTATAAAGTGGAACTCTGAAAGCTGGGGTGGGGAAAACATAGAGCTGAGGTCGGGAAAAGGTTTTCATGCTCAATTTCTAATGAATATGCAATTTATTTTCTACTGGCTGCTCAAGTTTCATTACACAATAAGTTTAGATGTATTAAATGTGATTAACATTTGAGTAAAAGAACATAAGAAGTCTGCAGTTTCATATATAAAAACAGTACGGATTCAATAGTCACCATGACACTAACTATTGAGCTTACAGATGACTATATCTAAAAGTATTCTAATTTCACTCCATGATTACATAAAGCTGCTTGGAATATCTGACCATTTTACTGAATAAAAGAAATGTGCCTACTAAGACAAATTTGAAATGGATTTTTATACTTTTGGGGAGGTTATGTTTGTTATGTGGCTTTATGACCTTCCCTCTAGTACTCTGTGTTTGTGTTGCTTGGTTATGGCCTAGGCCAAAGATCATACCGATAACGTATCTCATGAACCTTTGAATCTTGGTTCACCAAATTTGGAAGAGGTTAGATGCTGGTGGGACGATAAATGATGTCAAGTTTGGTGGCCCTTTGAACTTTCTTCAACTCACTCATTTTGTGTTCTGCTCATAACTACGCCTAAGCCACAAATACATCACTGTACACAATGTTTTTGACCTTTTGATCCTACAGTCACCAAATTTTGATATGGTTAGCTTACTGTTGGAATGATCATGAGTATAGTCAGAGTAAAGTTATGTGGCTCTACGACCTTCCACCCTTTGCTGCACCTCATATGACATGTCTTGCAGGGTCACAGCCTAGGTTAATTTTTTCTTTTTTAACAGGAGACTTTTTAGTGGAGAAAAGTACCAAAGCATGCTGGGAGTACCAAAGCATCTTTGGGTCATATTTCCATAAACGTATGGCATAGTGTCACCAAATTCATGTGTTGCATCCTCTTGGACTTACAAGATGCTGTTTTGGTGACTCTTCAACCATACCCAGTCTCTCCAGTTCTCCCAATGTAAGTCTTATCCACCCATTGTTTTCTATAAGGCCCCACATTGGCAAAGGTTTTAAGGGTCATATTTCCATGAAACCTGACCTGGAGTCAACAAATTTTAACAGAGTCAGTGTCCCAGTGACCTGGCAAAACTTGTCGAGTTTGCTGCTTATGTGCCTCACCTAACCACACCCCTTTGCCAGTCCCTCTGAATGGTTCTGTTTAGGGCAAGATTAAGTGAGGGTATGGTTAGATAAAGTCATGTTGCACAAGCATCAAATTTGGATTTGGTTAGCATCCCAGTGAGATAGAAAACTGACTTGAGTATGGTGCTTGTGTGATGTTGCTTTCCCTACCCTCCAGTCTCTCTGTTATGTTTAGGAGAGTGTGTGGCTAGGTAAGCCATTATCACAGAAGCACAAAACTCAACATGCCTTTTCCATCTTACTGGGATGTTAAACATATCAGAAGTTGGAGACGCTAGGCCAAAATGTCTTGCTCAAAGACATTTGCTCAAAGGCCACTAAGCTGAGGGCTGAGGCCTTGGACTGAGGCCTAAGATAAAAAGGCCTCATCAGCTACCTTAAAGCAGCATAGGCACATACCACCACCAAACCTGACAGGCTCGCCGAGACAAAGACCACATCCAAGATTGGTGATCCTAGGATCAAAGGTCAAGGAGATATGGTCTCTGAATTGTTAGGTTTAGATTAAGGTAAGGGAAGGTATGGCAAGCTAAGGGACCAAGGGTTGTTGTCTCTTTGTCTGAGCCTGTCAAGTTTGGTGGCAGTACACTCTTGTGCTGCCTTACCGGAGCAAGTGAGGCCATGATACGTGTCTTCTCAGACCTGTTTATGACTGTGGTACATTTGATAAACCAGTGTGCAGGTGGGTGGCTGGGCCTTGCCTACTTCACAAATGGCAGGGCAAATGTTCAGTGGCAGACCTGTAATGAGCCAAGGTTATTCTCCCCAGGCATCCGGAACATTTCTTACAAAAAACGCATTCAAAGGGGAGATGCCAAAAAACCCAACAAACTGATAAAGAAGCCTGGCTCTGTCTTGGGCTGCCCACTGGATGGTTTTCAGGTGGTGTTAGAAAGGAAGTCACTTAATAAACTCACTGCTGTCCTGGACAATTACACCTCCTCCATGACCTACTGGTCAGACAGTGGTGCATCTTCAACAACAGACTCATTCAGCTCTACTGTAGTGAGGGATGGTACAGGAGAACATTTGTACCAACAGCGATCTAACTGTATGACTCCTTGTCACTGTACTGGGACATTATTGTATAATGAGCCACTGACAGGACCGGATCACTGGGTACCAGCTGGACATTATGTCTCTCTACTCATATTCCACTTTGTTTATACATTCAAACATATTACATACTGCACATTATTGTTTATACAACCATGCATATGGCACAACTGTTAACATATGTTATTGTTTACAGTGCAACACTGCAATGTCACCTACATTTATGTGATTTTACTTATGTTTGTACTATACACTACATTGTTATGGATGTTTCAATATATTTTATTACATTTCTTCTATTTTTGCATCTGCATCTGTCTATTCATAGATATCCCTTGAGGAAGATTCTATTCTCTTTTGGGCCCTGAGCCATTCATAGAAGAGAAGAATTGGGGATAGAATGCTGCTGGGATTCACCTGGCATTTTACCATAAGCTGTAATAGGATTTTTCTTTGTAGGGACAGATGGGGACAGATAAAATAACAGTTAAGATCTGCCACACCTTGCTGCTAATGACATTGGCCATGCTGGAAATACGCAGTGCCTATAACCTCATTCACCTGGACAATAAAGACACCTATGTCAGAATGCTTTTCATAGACTTCTGTTCAGCGTTCAACACCATCATTCCTCAGCAGCTGATGGGAAAACTGAGCCTGCTGGGCCTGAACACTTGCCTCTGTAACTGGATCCTGGATTTCCTATCTGAGAGACCTCAGTCAGTCACGATAGGAAATAACATCTCCAGCACCACCACACTGAGCACCGGTGCCCCTCAGGGCTGTGTGCTCAGTCTGCTGCTGTTCAGAGAGGAGGTGCAGCGGCTAATGGACTGGTGGGGAGCCAACAACCTGTCCCTGAATGTAGACAAAAGCAAGGAGATGGGATATGGGATAGGATAATGTCAGAAGAGTGTGAGGTGTCCACCCACCACTGAACATCACTGGTTCTGCTGTGGAAATCATCAGCAGCACCAAGTTCCTCGGTGTCCACATCACAGAGAACATCACTTTGTGAGGTTCAAGGTGTTCACCTTGAGAGCTCAGCAGCACCTCTATTTCCTGTGAAGACTAAAGAAGGCTCATCTCCTCCCTCCCATCCTCACCATGTTCTACAGGGGGACTGTGGAGAGCATCTTGAGCATCTGGTTTGGGAATAGCACGGTCTCTGATCACAAGACCCTACAGTGTATAGTGAGGACAGCTGAGAAGAAGTCTCTCTCCCCTCAATCATGGACATCTACACCACACACTTCATCTGCAAAGCCACTAGCACTGTAGACGACCCCATCCAACCCTCACACAGACTTTTCTGCTTTTCTACTGCTGCTGTCTGGCAGAAGGTACCGGAGCATCCATGCCACCACTGCCAGACTCTGCAACAGCTTTGATCTGCAAGCAATCAGGTTTTTTCAAACTCACAAGGACTGAACTGAAAACTTCTTCACAGACATATTCTACACTTAAGCACAAACGCCTCTTTTTGATGCTCTACTTGCTCTGCTATCTGGAACTTGCTGCTACCACTGTGTTTACACATTGTTTACTCAAGTACTGTGTATATCCCAACTGCTCTGCTGATGTATGTTATCTGACTGCATATAGTCATGTATCACAGAATGTTAAATACATATCTTTGCACCTTATTCCACCACGTCATACTCAGGCCTCTGTTTACTGTGTCTAATGTCTGCTTAATTTATTGTATCTATTGTATTGTTTCTAGTTTACTTTCTTTTGCACACTTACATCTGCACTTTGTACTGAATGACTCCAGGAATATTACCAACTGGTTTTGCCTTTGCACGTCTATAAAGCAGGTATGAGTCTGTTAAGCAGTTATTACCTCTCAGTGGTGGTGTAGTCATACTGATGTGCCATGCTGAGACAAAGAAGGAAACAACTGGTTAGTGAGTGAAATGATTTTAATATTGAAGATAATCAGTTTAGAGACACATTTAAACAGAGGTGGACGAAGTACACAAATCATGTACTTGAGTTAAAGTAGAGATACCCAAGGTAAAATATTACTCCAGTAAAAGTAGATTTCCTTACTCTAGACGTATAAAGTAAAAGTACTAAAAGAGTAATTCTGGCTCTGATGTCCTGTTAACATTTTTATAACCAGACTGGCTTCATGAACTCATTTCAGGTGAAAGTCCTCCAGTGTCTCTCTTGGTAAACCAGTCTTTTAATAGAACGTCATTAATTAGTGACGCTGACGTCTATTAAAATGATCAGAAGCACAAAACACTGAAGGTAAAAGTTTCCATCAGGGAGAACTGAGTGGCTCTGAAATCACTTTTTACACACAAGCAAAGTTTCAGTTTCAGATTTATTTACAACTTAGTTCCAAGTTTAATTTGAATAAAAACTGGCTTTAAACTCAGGATCACAGATGAGCTCCTTTACTATGTTGATCTGTAGGCGTCTGTTCATAAACATAAACCAGCCCAAACTCATTTACTATAAAATGAAATGGTGTTTGTAGAAATTCAGAAAAAAGCCGCGTCAGTCTCGACTGCATATGTGGACATATTTCTATATTGAGCTCTATTTACACAAAGTTAGGTTAGTTCATCATTTATGTTGAACAGACTCTCCCAAAGTTTTACGCTGCTGTGCTGACATTGAACCGCGTGCTGCACTGGGTCGGTATGACCAACAGGTCAAAACCAGCTCTAAACAAAGTGACCGCTGGGCCCTGATTGGTGCTCTGGCTTTGCGCTTCTTTCGTTTTGACACAGAAACCAAAAGGAACGACAGATTTCTCAAAATGTAGGAGGAAAAGGTCGGATATTAGACTCTGAAATGTAGTGGAGTGAAAGGAAAAAGCTGCCCAGTAAGAGAAACTTAAGTAAAGTACAGATACATGAAAAAACTACTTAAGTACAGTAACAAATTATATTTACTTAGTTACTGTCCACCACTGCATTTAAATGCTCATAGCCAGAGAAACACCACAGTGTGCACACAATCTAAAAATAGTCTGAAAAAACTGCTGCTGCATAGACAAAATATCACTGATTTCCCAAACTGCTTATAATTACTGTAATATTATATTCTACAAACAGCAAATAAAACAGAAATATTTTTAATTGGATGAAATGATGTGCATCATTGATATGCATCATTTTACATTTTCTCATTAACCTGTTAATAAGAAAGGTTGTATATTTTCATGTTTTTATATAAATATCTAATAAATGAATGTAAAAGAGAACAGTAAATTTAAAACCTTACCTGAGGAGAGTTTCAAGCTGAAAAGGCAAGGACTGGAAAGTTGAGTGAAGGAATGAAGATGCTTCTGGTCCTTTTGTACCCAGGGAACGCCCAGTTTGGCTGTGGGCTGGACTGAGAGAAGTGAAAGTAAACTCTGCTCTTATAATAGTGAGCTTGTTTCTTTTTCCCCACTGACTGCTCTCAATCCTGACAGGAGCGTTTCTCTGCTGTTAGAGAAATGGAAGTTTATATCGCTATTGATTTTGGCACAGCATTTACTGGTTACTGCTTCAAGTTTTCAGAATCAAAACAGGTTCGGCAGCCTAAATGGGGTGAAGAGTACGGTCTGAACACTCCAAAAACACCTACCTGCATTTTGTTTGATGAAGATGAAAATTTTCTAAAGTTTGGCTATGACGCCGTCATAACGTACACCAGACAAACACGGAAAAATGAAGCAAAGGAGCTTTTCCTCTTCGACAACTTCAAAATGGAGCTTTTTGGCAAGGTAGGGTTTATTTAGAAAAGTAATGTTTTTGTCATATTTATAACTAAATGAGCAGGAGCTGATCCACACAGTTTATATGTTCATTTCTCAGGTGTTGCACAGAGACTCAATGATGACTGCCAAAAACAGGAAAAAAATGAGAGCTATGAAAGTGTTCTCTGAGAGCCTGAAATTCATGAAAGTTCACGCCCTGGATATGATTGGAAAGCAAACATCAGGAGTAAAGTACTCTGCCTCTGATGCTACATGGGTTTTGACGGTTCCAGCCATCTGGAGTGCAGCAGCTAAACAGTTCATGAGAGAAGCAGCTACAGAGGTGATGTGATGATATACTGTAATACTTTATATTAACATTACTGGGATTTTGGCTATAGTATCCAGTACTATTCCAGATTATGAAGAATAATTTGTGAAACGTTTATGTTTAGGCTGGTTTGGTGACAGAATCTGAGCCTGAAAGACTGATTGTAGCTCTGGAACCAGAAGCAGCATCTGTGTGGTGTAAACAGCTCCCAAAGGAAGGTTTTATGGAAGGAGATCTTACAGAAGCAGAGACAATAGAACAAGTTCCAGGAACACAGTACATGGTGGTGGACTGTGGAGGTCTGTAGATTCCAAATTGTTTCATATTTTTTTAGTTTTTACTACACAACAAACCTAGATTTAATTTGTTGTAATGAATCTGCTAAACGTGCATTCATTCTCTCTCAGTTATTCATTCAGCCTAATGAAAAACTGTAGAACAGACTCGATTTATATCACAATACTTACACTGGCCTTCTTTGGATAAGACTGGACATCCCTTAACTAAATGAACTAAAGTATTCTTCATGCTCTTTCTTATAGCAAAGTTTTGTAGGTTGCACTGTGTCCAATGTCAGTCTTATTACTATGAGGTAGTTTTGCCTCTTGCCTTTGCCTTCAGGTTTGACTCTTGGTTTTTGCCCTTTTAGGTGGAACCATTGACATCACAGTGCATGAGGTGGTGGAAGGGGGTCGTCTAAAGGAGCTGCACAGGGTATCAGGAAATAACATGGGTGGCCAGACAGTGGACAAGAACTTCAAAGCATTCATCAGAGAGATCTTCTCTGAAAATGTGTTTGATGAGTTTGAGGAAAATCATCCCAGTGAGCTTCAGCGGTTGTTGTATGATTTTTCCATCTGTAAACGATATGATGGAGAGGTGCTGGTGCAGTGTCCATATAGTTTACAACAGATAGCCAGTAAAGTAGATGACATAGAAGCCTACTTTAGCAGAGACAACGATGTTGACTGGGAAAGTGGACAAATACTGCTGTCAGGGGCAAAGCTGAAAGATCTGCATGAGGATAGTGTTAGGGGCATAGAAAGCCTGATGAAAGAAATATTGAAAAAGCCCACACTGAACATCAGATACATCTTCTTAGTTGGAGGCTTTGCCCTGAGTCCTTACGTGAACAGGTTTGTCAAGGAGAAGTTTGGGTCTAAGTGTCAGGTGCTCTGCCCTGTGGATGCTCAAATGGCCGTTGTGAACGGAGCTGTTATGTTTGGCATGATGCCAAATGTGGTGGAATCACGGATCAGTGTTTTCACTTATGGGATCGCAGTCGTGCACTTTTTTGATAAGATCAAACACAAGGGCAAGAGCAAATATGTCAGTAAAGATGGAGTTCATTACTGTGATGTTTGCTTCCACTGCCTAGTGAAGAAGGATGAGTCTGTTCCTTTTGATGAAGCTGAACAGTACATATTTAATGCACTTGAGATAGAACAAAACGAAATGCTCTTCAGTTTTTACTGCACTGAGAAGGAAACCGCTGAGTTTGTAGATGAGGAGGGAATGATGAAGATTGGATCTTTAGCAGTGTCAATGCCAAAGATCTCACAGGGCAGGAATCATTCAGTAATCCTTGAAATCAAATTTGGTTTCACTGAGATGCAGGCAACCGCCACGGATGTTGATTCTGGTGAGACCACTTCAGTCAAAATGGACTTCATGTCCAAGTAATTAATTTGATCCACAAATATGAAGCATTTGTTTTACAATTTGTAATATTAATGTATATCAAATTATTTCCAGAAATTGAAACATAGCATGAGAAAATTTCCATGAAATTACTTGAATAACTAGCAATTTCCATGAGAAAAAAACTCCAGGGGGGACCCATCCTCCTCTGGTCAAACTACCTACAAATGATTATACTACTAATATTAATAGCAGTAATATTGGTATTAGGAATAACTAGGAGTCTATGAGAACATCAATGTAGGGTGGGCAGCTAGTCCAGGGCAGGTGGTGGTAGCTGGGCGTGGGCAGCTGGTCTGAAGTGGGTAGCAGGAGAGCTCAGCAGTCAGTCGTCCTTCAGTGTCCAGCCAGACATATGGGTGATTGTATACTCAGAAAGAAAGCAGGGAGAGGGAATTAGTTTTATTCTGTCTGTTTGTACATAAACAGGGAATGTAAACATTTCCAGAGTGTGGCTAACGACTCCGGCAGATCTGACTATGACAGCTTAACTAACAGGAGAGAACCAGAAGGACACACAGACACGGCAGCACTCTGAGACAGTCTGGCATCCACCGTCCACAAACCTGAGTGACCGCGTGCGAGCAGCGGGGCGACAGCACCAGCGTCTCAGTTTACTATAATTCCCTGTGTCCATGGACCCCTGGATCTGCTGCCTTTATCTAAGGGGGAACATTAGCTACCAAAAGCTAAACTGAACAAGTGAGTTTTCAGCCTAGTCTTAAAGATCGAGACTGTGTCTGAGTCCCGAACAGTTTCTGGAAGATCATTCCAGAGTTTGGGGGCTTTATCAGAAAAAGCTCTTCCCCCAGATGAAACCTTCTGAATTCTGGGGACTATTAATAAGCTAGCACTCTGTGATCTGAGTGGTCGTGATGGCTCATAATGAGAAACAAGGTCTTGCAGGTACTCAGGAGCGAGACCATGTAGGGCTTTATACGTCAATAAAATGATTTTATAATCAATAAGGAACTTAATAGGCAGCCAATGAAGTGATGATAGCGCTGGACTGATATGATCAGATGTTCTAGTTTTAGTGAGGACCCAGGCTGTGGCGTTTTGGACTAGTTGGAGTTTGTTTAAATTCCTGCTCGTACATCCTGACAGTAGCGCATTACAGTAGTCTAGCCTAGAAGTAATAAAAGCATGTACTAGTGTTTCTGCATCACGCAGGGACAGGGCATTTCTGATCTTGGCGATGTTGTGAAGATGTAGAAAAGCTGTCCTAGTGATGCCGCCTGTGTGTTGATCGAATGATAAATCTGAATCTATTATAACGCCAAGATTTGTTGCTGCTGATCCAGGTGTGGCTGGAAAGTCGGCGAGATTTAAGATTAAATCTGCTAATTTACTTCTTGCTAATTTTGGACCCAGAAGGAGAACCTCTGTTTTGTTACTGTTTAATAGGAGGAAGTTACGTGACATCCAGCCTTTCACGTCTTTTACACTTTTTTTTTCATGTCCTCTATTTTCTTTAATCTGTATTTGTCATCAGGCTTAGCTGATATGTACAGTTGAGTATCGTCTGCATAACAATGAAAGTTTACGCCATGGTTACTTATGACTGTGCCTAACGGTAACATGTATAGTGTAAATAGTAATGGTCCTAATATAGAGCCCTGCGGAACTCCAAATCTCACTTTTGAATAAGTGGAAGATAAATTGTTTACACTGACAAACTGATAACGTTCTGACAGGTAAGATCTGAACCATGATAGGGCCGTCCCTGTGATTCCAACCATGTTTTCTAACCTTTCTAGGAGAATGTTGTGGTCTACTGTATCGAAAGCCATGCTAAGGTCAAGTAGCACTAAGTAATACAGTTTGTTTTAAGGTCCGGGTTTTATCGTTGTACCACGGGGCTTTTTCTGCCTTATTCTTTTTATTTTAAGTGGGGCCACATTTTCTAAAGTGGATCTGAAGGTATTTTCTAAATAATCGGTTAGTAAATCTAGTTCCATTGGGTCTGATGCAGTGGAGACTGGGGTTGATAACTCTGGGAGATTTTCTATAAATTGTAGGGCGGTAGAAGGTTTTATTGAGCACTTTGTTGAATAACGAGGGGACGTATATATATATATATATATATATATATATATATTATGGCTAAGACGTAGCTCATATGAAACTAGGTAATGGTCGGAGATCGCTGTGGTTTTCGGTAGGATATTAAGCTTGTCTATGTTAAGACCTAGTGTCAAAACTAAATCTAACGTATGACTACAGTCGTGTGTAGGCCCTGTTACATTGATTGGGTAAAACCAAGTCTAGGATTGAGGTAAATGCCTTTTTAATGGGTCGTCTACCTTCTCAAAGTGAATATTAAAATCTCCTACAATTATTACTTTATCGTTACACACAGCCAGGTTTGCAGCAAAGTCACTAAATTCTTTTATAAATTCAGAGTCGCCCCCTGGTGGCCTGTAAATGTTAAATAATGAAAACGCCTTCTTTTTTGTGACCAGATTTGTAACGTGAATAGAAAGGACCTCAAAGGAAGTAAAAGTGTCGCATTGTTTAATCACTTCTCTAATATTAGCCTTAGTTACCTCAGACTGCCGCAGACGGACATCATTGGCCCCTACATGAATGACTATCCTCGAATATCTCTTATCAGCTAAGAGTGTAAGGTTGCCACTAATGTCCGGCACTCTGGCTCCCAATAAAGATCTATCTGTAACCGCTGCCACCCCTAAAGGAGTAACTAACTTCACGTGTCGAACAATCGAGTCTCCTATGACCAGAGTGGTTTTAACACGCTTCACAGTGGGTGCTTCACTGAGCGGGGAAGCCTGTTTGACACGCGAATCGGAGGAGCGTGGTGTTCCGGTGGGCTAGCTTTGGCCTCAGATTTAGCATTAGCCTTAGCTCTCCGGCTAGACCACTGAGTCGTCACCCATTCACCCCGCTGTGAGGGCTCTAACGCCAGAGTCAAGGGGGTGCTAACTTTTCCTAAGGCACCCAGAGCTGCTAACACTGAATCTTGCTATCTATCCCTTAATAAACCCTGGATGCACCTCTAGCTGGTCCACCTTCTCCACCAGAGAGCTAACTAGCTGGCACTTAGCACAAACAGCCACTGTCATTATCACTAGAGGTGGAAAGGGGATTAAACTAAACAGGCCACAATCTGAACAGGCAAAACAAGCAGCAGAAACCTTGATATTGCAAGTGCTTAGCGCTTTTGGTTGATTTAGGTACTTACATCAGAAACGTTGCCACAGTGATGTGTTCTCAGTTGCTTGCAGTGACACGCTCATTAGAAGTCAAACTAGTACTTGAAGAATAGTGCCCTTGGCTGGAGTGTTCTACTGTATGTCCCAAATCAATTCCGTGAACGCTTGTTCACAAAGACACATTCTTCACAAGTTTGGTCTGAATTTTGTGAATATTTAGGTATAAATGTCAATTTGACCTCTGGATACCATTAACAATCGATCAAGATACCTTATTTAGCTCACTCCTTTCCAGTTTGTATTAGGATATCAGGCCCCACAAGTAAATTGGACTGTTACTCCCTCTGGCATCCCAGCAGAGGATGGCTGGATAAGATGCAGTGAGGAGGAACACACATTGTAATAAAGAGGCATGACAAGGAGCAGGCTGACAAGTGCTGATAGTTAAAAGAATCAATGATGGGAATTACAGACTCAATTTGCCTGCCCAGTTCCATATCTCACCCTTATTTCATGTTTCCTTCTTGAAGCTAATGGTCCCTGAGGCCTTGGATGAGGCATTGCCAGATGGAGAGCCACCCAAGATTTGATTTTATTTGATTTGATTTGAAGCCACTGGAGATAGAGGGCACTCTGGTCTCATTCCTTGACCACCATTTGATTTGATCCATCATTACTTGCCTGTTTTAGTTTAGTATATAAGCTTTAGTTTAGGTTGTTATGAAGTATTGTCTCACTATGAGTATATTGAGTGTTCTCTACTAGCCTTTTTATCGATTCCCGTGTATGACCTGTTAATCAATCAATTTAATCTTCTGGATCATCTTATTGTTATTAAAGATCTTAATTGGTGTCTTGTCTGTGAGCATCTGTTTCTGTCTGCCATCGTTAGATGGCTTCACTAAGACATCCTTCAGTAGACACATAAATGCAATTTTGATTTATGAGAAAGCCTTTATGATTGATTGAAAATAATTAAATATGATATTCAATATTGTAAACACATGGCTTCTTAGGCCTGCCTTTTGAGGTAGTATCATATACTCATAAGGTACATATAAGGAGCTGAGTATTAAGTGACATGTGAACATAAACAACTAAAATATGAATAGCCGACCAGTTTGCACTCTTTCAAACTTCAATAACCCTAATAAGTCATTTAACTTGTGTAATGGAAATTAAGGTGATTCATAATCAGTGTATATATGTGACTGTATACGTTCTCTGTCTTGCTATGAGGAGCTTAGTACCAGCCAGTATTCTTCCACTGTAACCTCTGCGAACTCTTGCAAAATATGCAAGCTTGTTATTTTCTACCCTGACAAAGCTTAACAGGGAGACCTTGGGCTGATGGCACCCAACAACTTCTCCATTGTGTGCAGAACTGTGATAAGACCTTGGGCAGAGAACAGAATGTATTAGAACTTGATAGCTCCTTCCTACTGTTTGTGTAGATGAGACCGGCTCCAACCAGTGTGGGAGGGGTACTCACCTGACTCTGAATGGTGTATATGTGACATGTTTTTCTTGGCAAGGCAGAACGAGCTTCTGACTCGCTCCAATAAACTTGCTATTCACTTTTGATCCAGACCCAGAGACTTTCATTATTACTTGTCACCCAGAGATTTCCACCACACTTGTGATGTGTATCTTGTGTAAGTAATACATGGATTAGTTTCTTTTTCTCTTTGAGAGTGAAACTATGTATCAAAGAAATTATAGTGACAGGTTTTACAACAATGAAACTGAACTTGTCTGTCTACTTTCCTTTGAAAAAGAACATTTAAGTAACACCATGACTGTAATGTATTTTATTACACATTCATGTAAAAAGTCCTTTTCTGCATAATTTATGTGCCAAATTTAGGCTTCAGGTACATTAAAAAAACACTTTGTAATTTAAATATATTCAAAAATTTTAAACAAACAAATAAACAAACTATAAAACAGTCTAGGATTACTACAGCCTAGCATTATTGTGTTTAATTTCAGCAGATGAAATCAGTTTGCTTTGTCTGACCCTATAATTTATGTTTATTTTAAAACAATAATGTTTAGAGAATAATCAGAGAGAATGTTGTCAGCTTCACATGGATGCAAACAGATTTTTTCAGGCTACAGTCTGGTTCAGAAATAATTTTGTGGGGCTATAGTCTAGTTCAGGCAAAATTTTAATCAGAGCTACATTTGGGTGAACTTGGAATTTTGTGGGTTTACCTTAGCATTCAGACCGAATTTTCTCAGTTACAGCTGGAAACAGATCAAATATTTTTGTATCAGTCAGGTTTAACAGAATTTGGACTCTCAGGCTCAGGTTCTGACAGGTTTTTTGGAAGCTACAGTCAGCTTCAGATAGAATTTTGTGAATGCACAGTTGAGAGCAGATATAATTTTTTGGATAGAAGTCTTATGGAGCTACATTTAGGTTTGGGTTTAAAATCTGGGGCAGTGTGTTACTATCTTTTAAATACATTTGGTTTTGGAGCTACATTTTTTTTCCTGATTAAAATGTTTTAAAGTTATCTTTACCAGCTTAACCTAAACAGCATTCAGCTGTCCTAAACATACAAATCAACTTTTTTTTTTTTTAATTTAAGAGAAAGCATTTATGTAGTTGTAGGACATTTACATGAATTTAATTCAGTGCAATTCAGTGTATTTTTCCATAGCTGCTTAGGCGTGCCTCTTGAAGTAATTTTAGTACACATTAATCTTAGTGACATGTGAAAATACACATAAACATGTACCCGACCAGTTTGTACCCTTTCATTCAACAAGACATTTAAGTTGTGATGTCTATCTCGTGTAACTAATTTATGCATTCATTTTCTTTTGTCTCTTTAAGAGTGAAACTATGTATCAAAGCAATGACAGTCACAGGTTTCACAAAAATTAAGCTGAACTTGTTTGTCTACTTTTCTTTAAAAAAGAAAAACACCATGAGACTATACTGTTTTCTTTGGTGCACATTCATAAACAAAAGCCTTTTCTGCATTATGTATCTCTCCAAATTTAGGCTTCAGGGACATTTAATGAAGAAAAATCTTAGTAATTTAAATATATCCAAACACTAGCTTTAACCAGCATAAATTTACTTCAAACTAATAGTATTAATATATAAATGTTATATTTCAGCAGTTCATATCAGTTTGACTATTTTTTGATGAGAGTTGGAAATAAATTTGAGATTGTAACTGCTTTAGATACTAAAATCATTGTTCTGCTTTGATTGACCCAGTAATTTAATAATGTTTATCTGAAAACAATGACTGAGAATGATTGAGAGTATTCATTTTTACTTGCTACAGTTGCTACCACCCAACTTTGACAGAATTTGTTGGTTACTAATGGGTTCATATAGAGTTTTATCTTCTTCAGTTAAGTATAAATAGAATTTTATTGGGATACAGTTTTGTCATTCAGATTTTGTGAATTCCTCCGCTGTGGGACTAATAAAGGATTATCTTATCTTATCTTATCTTATCTTATCTTATCTTATCTTATCTTATCTTATTTAAGGCCTAGAATGTCTTCAAACCACATTTGGATCTTCATCTACAAATTATTGCTGATTTATTAATATTGCTTAGATTATAGCTTTTCAAAGACAACTATCAGCTCTATTAGACACATAAGTGCACTTTTTGATTCAAGATATCCTTTTTTTTTTTTTTTTTTTTTTTTTTTTTTTGATTCAAGATATCCTTTAGATTCTTATTTGAGTAATTATCCTTTTAAGATTAATACAGTACTCATTAATGCACATTTAAACAAAAATAAAATATGACTAGCTGACCAGTTTGCACCCTTCCAAACTTCAATGCCCCTAATAAGACATTTAACCTGTGATGCATATCTTGTGTAACCAATGATGAAACATGGATTAGTTTCTTTCTTCTCTTTGAGAGTGAAACTATGTATCAAAGCAATTACAGTCACAGGTTACACAACAGTTAAACTGGACTTGTCTGTCTACTTTCTTTAAAAAAAATAAAATAAATAAATAGCACTGTGACTGCAATGTTTTTTTTGGTGCACATTCATTTGCAAGTCTTTTCTGCATTGTTTATTTGCCAATTTTAGTTTTTGGGTACATACATTAATGTAAAACACTTAGTAATGAATGTATATTTCAAAACTAGTAACCAACAGTCAATCATTTCTATAAATGGCATTCTTTTGTTTCATTTAATCAGGTCAAATTAATAAGATTCTTTGCAGAAGGTAACCATAAAAACCACTGTGAATTTTGAAATGGAATGCACATGTACTAGTTGGATGTTAGAAAATATATTTGGAGCATTGATCCAAATTATTTCAAAAGTAGAGTTTAAAACACATTTGAGAATTTTAACTGATTTGGACATTGAATAAAATCCTGCTACCCTGACCCTATACCTTAATTATGATTATTTAATTAAAACAAATGAGTGAACATACATTTATAGGGCTACAGTCGAGTTCAGACAGAAGTCTGCAGCCTTACAGGCACAAGCAAAAAGATTTTTGTGAAGCTTTAAATTGGACAATTGGAGCGCGTCACTGTGAGCAAACGAGAGCGTGTCACTGCAGCAACATTTTGTGCTTTAAGCTCCTAAATCGACCAAAAGTGGTAAGTGGCTGAAATATCATGGCTTCTGCTGGTTGTTTCGTCTGCGCATAGTGTGGCCTGTTTAGCCTAATGCCCTTTTCCGCCTCTAGCGATAGCGAAGTGCCAGCTAGTTAGCTCTCTGGTGGAGAAGGTGGACCAGCTAGAGGTGCGATTCCGGGGATTATTAAGGGATAGGCAGCCAGAAGCAGTGTTAGCAGCTCCGTGTACCCTAGGGAGAGTTAGCACCCCCTCGACTCCGGCGTTAGAGCCCTCACAGCGGGGCGAATGGGTGATGACTCGGCGGTCTAGCCGGAAAGCTAAGGCTAATGCTAATGCTGAGGCCAAAGCTAGCCCACCGGAACACCATGCTCCTCCCATTCGCGTGTCAAACAGGCTTCCCCGCTCAGTGAAGCACCCAATGTGAAGCCTGTTAAAAGCACTCTGGTCATAGGAGACTCGATTGTTCGACACGTGAAGTTAGCTACTCCTTTAGGGGCGCCAGCGGTTACAGTTAGATGCTTATCGGGAGCCAGAGCGCCGGACATTAGTGGCAACCTTAGATTAGCTGATAAGAGATATTCGAGGATAGTCATTCGTGTAGGGGCCAATGATGTCCGTCTGTGGCAGTCTGAGGTAACTAAGGCTAATATTAGAGAGGTGATTTAACAGGCCCAGACGATGTCCGATGCTGTAATTTGCTCTGGCCCCATCCCAATGCGGCGCGGCGCTGAGGCCTACAGCAGGCTTACGGCGTTAAACTGCTGGATGTCTAAGTGGTGTTCCGAAAATCAAGTGGGCTTTATAGACAATTGATTATGTTTTGAGGGCAAGCCTGGTCTTATAGGTAGGGATGGTGTCCACTCCACACGGGAGGGTGCTGCCTTTCGTGCAGCACAGCTCATATTCTTTTAGTTAGTCGGCAGAGTAGTGTAAACAGCTGCTGACAGTCCAAAGCTGGGACCAGGCTGCAGACAGACAGGCTAAACCAACCGTCTGCGATCCGCCTTGAGGCGTCACCCAAGATCAGCTTTATAGGGACTGTGTCTTTGACCCGAATTCAAACTAACTTTCATCATAGAAAAACTCAATCAGTCCATTTAAATAACCTAATCAACATATATCCATGTTCTGATGATCGCACTAACACCTTAGTTCTAAAACTCGGACTACTCAATATAAGATCACTAAACTCTTAAGCAGTCGTCATAAATGAAATTATAAGCGATCATAAATTTGACTTTTTCTGTCTCACTGAAAGGGGTTAGACCAGATGAATATTGAGCTTTAAATGAAGCCACGCCTGTAGGCTATAATTATGCACATAGGCCAAGATTATCAAGCAAGGGAGGTGGAGTATGTATAATATACCAAAATACTCTCGATATTAGTCAGAAACAATAAGACACTTTTACTTCCTTTGAGGTTCTTTCTATTCACGTCACAAATCCGGTCACAAAAAAGACATTTTCATTATTTAACATTTACAGGCCACCAGGGGGCGACTCTGAATTTATAAAAGAATTTAGTGACTTCGCTGCAAACCTGGCTGTGTGTAATGATAAAGTAATAATTGTAGGAGATTTTAATATTCACTTTGAGAAGGTAGATGACCCATTAAAAAGGGCATTTACCTCAATCCTAGACTCTGTTGGTTTTACCCAAAATGCAGCAGGGCCTACACACGACTGTAGTCATACGTTAGATTTAGTTTTGACACGAGGTCTTAACATAGACAAGCTTAATATCCAACCGCAAACCACAGCAATCTCTGACCATTACCTAATTTCATATGAGCTATGACTTAGCCATAATATATATACGTCCCCTCATTATTCAACAAAGCGCTCAATAAAACCTTCTACCGCCCTACAATTTATAGAAAATCTCCCAGAGCTTTCAACCCCAGTCTCCACTGCATCAGACCCAATGGAACTAGATTTACTAACCGATTATTTAGAAAATACCTTCAGATCCACTTTAGAAAATGTGGCGCCACTTAAAATAAAAAGAATAAGGCAGAAAAAGCCCCGTGGTACAACGATAAAACCCGGACCTTAAAACAAACAGCTCGGAAATTAGAGCGGAAATGGCGTCAAACCAAACTGGAAGTGTTCCGCTCTGCCTGGAAGGACGGCCTTATAGAGGATAGAAATGCTCTCACTGAAGCTCGCTCAGCATATCTGGCCTCGCTGATCGAGAATAATAAGTATAATCCTAGAGTTCTGTTTAATGTGATTTCCCAAATCACACAAAATCAGGCAGGTAATGAACCAGAAATCCCAGCAACTCTCACCAGTGAAGTTTTTATGGACTTCTTTAATAATAAAATTGAAAATATTAGACAACAAGTTCAACCCACAGTATCAAATTCAAACCCAGCTTGGCCGTCATCTGACTTGGCTGATATAAAACAAAACACAGCTGTAGAAAAGAGCCTGGAAACCTTTTACCCACTCCCACAGCTGGAGCTAGGGAAGATTATCTCCTCTGCAAATTGTACAACCTGCATATTCGATGCAATTTCATCAAAATTACTCAAAGAAGTACTGCCAGTCATAATGAACCCCATTTCAACTATAGTAAACTCATCCCTTAGTCTGGGCCATGTACCCAAAGCTTTTAAACTAGCAGTTATCAAACCTCTGATCAAGAAACCAAATCTTGATGCCGCCGTTTTGTCTAATTACAGGCCTGTTTCTAACTTACCGTTTATATCAAAGATCTTAGAAAAAGCTGTGGCCCAACAACTTAGTTCATATATACACCAGAACCATATATATGAAAAATTCCAATCTGGATTCATACCACATCACAGCACTGAGATGCTCTAGTTAAGATAACCAATGATCTTCTTCTTGCCTCTGATCAAGGCTACATATCTCTCTTAGTGCTACTTGACCTTAGCGCGACTTTCGATACTGTAGACCACAATATTCTCCTAGAAAGGTTAGAAAACATGGTTGGAGTTACAGGGACGGCCCTATCATGGGTCAGATCTTACCTATCAGAACGTTATCAGTTCGTTAGGGTAAACAATTTATTTTCCAATTATTCAAAAGTGAGATTGGGAGTTCCGCAGGGCTCTGTTTTAGGACCATTATTATTTACATTATACATGTTACCATTAGGCACAGTTATAAGTAACCATGGCGTAAACTTTCATTGTTATGCAGACGATACTCAACTGTACAGATCAGCCAAGCCTGTTGACAAATACAGATTAAAGAAAACAGAGGACTGTAAAAGACGTGAAAGGCTGGATGTCATGTAACTTCCTCCTACTAAATGTAACCCAGGTCACAAAAGTTCTGAATAAGACAGTCTAATTATTAAGAATTTCGCTACAGAACACTGGAACCACGAAATAACTCGTTCTTAATTCTAAGAGAAGAAACTAATATTTAACTGTTAAAGTTTAATGTACAAGTATTTCTGAGCCTGAGCCAAGCTCAATCTATATGAAATGAGCTGAGAAGAATAAAATAAAATGGACACAAATATTAAAAACAAAAATAGGTTTATTTAGTTCGTAAGTATCCATTTCACTGATTGGAGAGAGAGTTCATGTCACTGATCTAGCCAGCCAATAAGGTGGCCAGTTACATTAATGTGAGGGTAAAATACTGCTGGATTTGGTGCCGAACTCCCTTTTTGGGTTCAGCCAGCAGCCAAGGCGGTGGATTTCCCTGCAAGAGAACAGAGATAAGCTAAAAGTTATAAAAACAATAAAAACAGCGCTAGGATTAAGAGTCTTTTGTTTATTTAAACTGCTCAGTGGTTGGACCTAAAAAAGCACTTCCCCGGCGAACAAGGAGTTCTAATTGCCGACATAAACGGATTTTCGCGTTGGTAAGTGTACTGCATTGCCGATGCTACAGGCGATTATGCTAAGCTAAGTTAGTATTTACTTATATGCAATGCGCTAAATACTAGCGGTATAATGTGTTTGAACGTGTTCTTATAACTTGGTAGTAGACCGGCGAACCCAGAGTAAGTTATATAAGAGATATCTGTCGAATTCCAGAGTTCATGCAAGTTTTTTGCACGTTTTAGACACAGCCTGTGCTGCGCGTGGCTGAGAGGCGACGTCACGGTGCACGCGGCAGAAGTTAACCCTTTCAGTGCCGAGTGATGCAGTTTCTTCATTTACTGTGTAGAAACAATGTGTAGATAACTTTGTAAATAAGTGCAGTTATTCGTGAGTCATGCCGGTTACAGTCTGTTCATGTTTAGAGACACTTTGAAACTTGAATTTAATAGTGATTTATGGCCTTATTATAGGTCAGGTTTTTTGCCAGAGTCAAAGTTGGATCTGTTTTCATTCGATGGCGAGCCACCCTGGAATATTGACCCTAAACAAGTGATTTGCAAGCAGTGGACATCATTTAGTCTGTGAAATCCCCTGTTCCTGTTGAACTTTGCACTGAAGCCTTTCTCCAGAGCGGTAGGAGGAATACTTACTTTTTTCTTCACGGACTGGAACGGTCACAGCCACATGTGCAATTTGCAACCTGTGGAGCAACAAGGAACATTTATTATTTACACACACACACGCACGTATATGAAAACAAGGGATACTGAAATTGTAATTGAAATTGTACCTTTTTGCTAGACAAAATTGAATTGTATTATTGTTGAACTGATTGAACTGTGATTGGAGACTGTTTGTGGTTTTAAACCAAAAATTAGATGTTTTATTTCCTACCCGGGTAGTAGCGAAATAGAGTAGTAGATTTACTAGCTAATACAAACACAAGTTTGATTGGTTTATTGTATACAAAACACAAATTTGATTGGGTTATTGTATGTTTTATTTATTTGTTTTTTTCATTTACATACCTGTTTCTTTATTAAATGGAAGTTTTCCTAAACTCCCAATCATAGTGCAGTGGTGCAGTGTCGTCTCTTGGGTAGTAGTTGCCCCGGCTCCTTAGGCGATCCTGGGATCATTCTGATTTGCTCACAGTATCTTGGTGTTTTCTTCTTTTGCTTATTCAATTAAACCCAAGGTTAATGATAGAAATTACCTACTGTGTTGTCGCTCCTAAATTGCAATGCTATAATCCAGCTAACGCCCGCTGTTAGCTAGAAAACGTGTTACAGGAAAGTTGGCGAGCCAGCCAGGAGCCTGGTATAAGTCAAATGCGCACTTGAGGACTACACTGCACAACTGTCTAAGCAAGGGTGAATTGTTGCACACACTAAAATGGAGTTCATTGAGCGAAATGGTGTAAAAGTCCCTAATTCTGTGGTAGTTAGTGGATTAACTGGGTCAGACTGCGACGAAGAAATGCTTATATTTTTAAAAGAACATGGTTCAATAAACAGAACGCTAAAAGTAGATGACGCTAGCTCAGAGCTACATTCGCAAGTAATTGTAGAATATGTATCTGGTTCTGCTTTGCAGACTTTAGAACCCCTTCTACCCTACCGTCGTGCCCTTGCAAATGATCCAAATACTGCCTGCTGCATACGGGCATTAGCCGATGTTTACTGTCAGGGAGTGGGTAGTAAGATCACTCACACTTATGTAGGTGAGCTACAGAGAGTGGCTAAGCTAAGTGGGAGAGATTTAGAAGCAGTCCTGAAAGAAGCCCTAGAACAGATAGGTGAGTTTATTGATACTTCTGAGGCCGCTGGACTGAACAATGACCCTCAACCTGTGAGTCCCATCAAAGTTTCAGAACCAAAACACTCTGAAACAGTGTCCCAGACCTTGGTCGGTTCTCACCTGAAGCTTACCTCTGATAATCCGGAGAGTCGTCATACTGTAGATGCCTTGCCATCTAGGCATGGAAAAGTTCCGCTGCTTGAGTCTTCCACGCTTAATCCACCAGAGGTGCAGAAGCTCGTAGTAGAGCACATTGTGAGAAGTGAAGATAAATCTTTATATGCTTGTTCATCTATGAGATTGAGAGTCTTTTCTGGGAGAGTTCCCAAGCCATACAGCGAGGTTGATTATGACACATGGCGTTCCCAGGTTGGTCTGATGCTTAATGATTCATCAGTTCCTGATCGTGAGAAAACGCGTAAGATTCTTGAAAGCCTTCTTTCCCCTGCCTCAGACATAGTCAAGCACATCAGTCCTGAATCTGCAGCCACAACATATTTGCAACTATTGGATTCAGCTTATGGCACTGTAGAGGATGGAGAAGAGTTGTTTGCACGGTTCATGAGTACTCTGCAAGATGTAGGTGAAAAACCCTCAGCATATCTCCAACGTCTTCAGTCTGCATTGAGTCTTGCAGAAAGAGCGGGTGGGATTTTAGCTCGTGACATGAACCAACAGCTTCTCAAGCAGTTTTGCCGAGGCTGCTGGAATGATAGCCTATTGACAGATCTGCAGTTAGAACACAAGATTTCGAATCCCCTACCATTTGCTGAGCTCTTACTGTTGCTGCGGACAGCAGAAAACAAGCAAGAAGCTAAGGTTGTGCGGAAGAAACAGTACCTTAGCATGGCAAAACAGAAGGTAGCAGTGCAGTCACACAGTACCTGTAATAGTACTTTAGTGCCTGTTGAACCAGTTTCCAGTGGGATGAGTGAACTGAGAAAAGAACTAGCACAGATAAAGAGCCAACTAGCCTCAATTCTTACAAAGAGAAGTGAACGAAAAGTGTGTTCAAATTCTCCACCTCTGAAAAACGATCCTTTGAAACAGTCTGGACCTACAAAACCTGACCATGCACAAAAGAGAGGAATTAAACAAGTAAAGGAAAATGCTAGTATGAGACCAAGGCCCTGGTATTGTTTCCGTTGTGGAGAGGACGGGCACATTGTTGCTAATTGTGAGGCCGATGCCAACCCTGCTCTTGTCGCTGCAAAGAGGAGAGAGTTAAGAGAGAGACAAAAGGTTTGGGAGGATGACCAGAGACCTTTAAACTGAAGCCAGTTTCTGTCAAGGGACAGCCAGGAACTGCAGCTACTCATCCCAGTCCCATTAAGCAGGAGTCTGCGAAGACAAATGCCAAACACACCTGGCTAAAACTTGCACACACAAGACAATCTTATGCTATACCCAAAGGACTAATAGGAACCAAATGCACAGCTCAGGTAAAAATTGGAGAAATCAAGACAAACTGTTTACTAGATACGGGTTCACAGGTGACTACAATTTCCCAATCATTCTCCAGCCAATATTTGCCTACACTTCAGATAAACCCGCTTGGTGACCTGTTGGAAGTGGAAGGGGCCAACGGTCAAAATGTGCCTTACCTGGGATATGTAGGTTTAAATATTACCTTCCCTAAGGAGTTTGTTGGGTTGGAGGTGGAAGTTCCTACCTTAGCTTTGGTAGTTCCAGACTTGAACACTGAAACTCAGTCACAGGTTCTTGTTGGTATGAACACCTTAGATGTTTTGTACAGCACTATCAGTGAAGGAGTTGTGGAGAGGTGCAATTCCAGCTCTTACGGTTATAAAGCCGTATTGAAAATACTTAAAGCAAGACATGAACAACAACGCCTTAGATATGGATTGGTTAAACTCCACAGCAAAACTCCTCAAGTCATCCCTGCTGGTGAAAATGTGCTCTTGGAAGGCTGTATTTTAGCCAACCAACGGATTTCAGAAACAGTTGCTGTCTTAGAGCATCCTATGAGTTCCACCTTGCCTGGCGGACTATTTGTGAAGCCATGTTTGATGAGCCTCCCTAGTAGACCACCCCGCAAAGTGCCTGTGCTGCTGAAGAATGAGTCTAAGCACAATATAGTCCTTCCCCAGCAATGCATCATTGCTGAACTTAACACTATTCAGGCTGTACTGCCTAAGCCATTCCATTCAGCTACGTCTGTGCCAGTCAAGCCAGAACTGAGTTTTAACTTCGAGGGTTCTCCTGTTTCCACTGAATGGAAAGAACGAGTCATAAAGAAGTTGAACAGCATGCCTGAAGTCTTTGCACAAAATGACCTAGATTATGGGAGAACCGACAGAGTTAAACATAACATAAAACTTGTTGACGAAACTCCCTTCAAGCACCGAGCTCGACCCATTCATCCAGAAGACCTAGAGGCAGTCCGTAAACATCTGCAAGAGCTCCTGCAAGCTGGTATAATCAGAGAGTCCGAATCACCCTTTTCATCCCCCATAGTAGTGGTACGGAAGAAAAATGGGGAAATTCGGCTCTGCATAGATTACAGGAAGTTGAACCTGCAAACGGTTAAGGATGCCTATGCTCTTCCAAATTTGGAGGAGACCTTTTCCATGCTTACAGGTTCAAAATGGTTCTCAGTGCTAGACCTAAAGTCTGGTTATTACCAGATAGAAGTTGAGGAAACTGACAAGCCCAAAACTGCCTTTGTGTGTCCCCTGGGGTTTTGGGAATTTAATCGTATGCCACAAGGCATCACGAATGCTCCAAGCACGTTCCAACGCTTGATGGAGAAATGTATGAGTGGCATAAATCTAAAGGAAGTTCTTGTATTTCTAGATGATTTGATTATTTTCTCCAAAACGCTAGAAGAGCACGAAATGAGGCTGCTAAAGGTTCTGAATCGACTCAAAGAGTATGGTTTAAAACTTTCTCCGAATAAATGTAAGTTTTTTCAAACTTCTGTCCGGTACTTGGGCCACATAGTATCCCAGAATGGTGTTGAGACTGACCCCAGCAAAGTGGAAGCCTTAAAAACATGGCCAAGACCCCAAGGATTAAAAGAACTGAGGTCTTTCCTTGGCTTTTCTGGGTACTACAGGCGGTTCATTAAGGACTATTCCAGTACTGTCAAGCCACTCACAGATCTAACTTCTGGGTACCCGCCTTTAAGAAAAGGTGTCCGGTCTAAGAGTGAGAGCAAGCAGTATCATGATCCGAAACAGCCATTTGGTAGCCGCTGGTCTTCTGAGTGTGAGCACTCATTTCAGACAATCATTGAAAAACTTACCTCAGCACCTGTTCTCGGGTTTGCAGATCCCCAGCTTCCATATGTCCTCCATACTGATGCCAGTACAACGGGACTAGGTGCTGCTTTGTACCAAGAGCAAGAAGGCAAATTGAGAGTTATCGCCTACGCAAGCAGAGGATTATCACGTAGTGAATCTAAGTACCCTGCTCACAAACTTGAATTCTTGGCACTTAAATGGGCAGTCACTGAAAAGTTCCAAGACTATTTATATGGAAGTCTGTTTACTGTTGTGACCGATAGCAACCCGCTAACATACATCCTCACTACTGCCAAAATGGATGCTGCAAGCTACAGGTGGCTAGCAGTGCTATCAACTTTCAACTTTAAGCTCAAGTACAGGGCTGGGAAGCTAAATTCAGATGCTGATGGTCTCTCAAGAAGGCCTCATGGTGAGCTGACAAATGATGCTATTTCTAGAAAAGAACAAGAACGGATCCATCAGTTTGCTGGTACTCACCTGAACAATTCAGATGTTTGTGTGAGCCCAGATGTTGTGAAAGCTCTTTGTGAGAAACATTTCATCAGACATGTGCTGGATGAATATCAAGAAGACAGTGACACTGTGGCACAAATACATTCTCTTGTGGTTTCCCCAGATTCCATTCCAGTTAGCTACATGGATGAGGAACAAAGCGGGTTGCCTATTATTCCACAGTTGTCTGAGGATGAGATCCAGAATCATCAAAGGGCTGATCCTTGTATAAGGGAAATCATTAACCAAATGGAGACAGGGGAGACTATTTCACCAATTGTCAGGGAGGAGCTACCCCAAGTCACAATTTTCTTGAGACAATTGAGTAAGCTGAAATTTTACAACAAGATCTTGTATCGTAAGCGTTTAGAAGGAGACTATTCTACGTACCAACTAGTTTTACCGGAGGCATTAAGAGCTGTTGTCCTGAAAAGCTTACATGACGACATGGGTCACATGGGACTAGAGAGAACACTCAACTTAGTAAGGTCTAGATTCTACTGGCCAAAAATGGCTGATGATGTAGAAAGAAAAATCAAGACTTGTGACAGGTGCGTCCGAAGGAAGACCTTGCCGGAAAAAGCAGCACCCTTGGTGAACATCACTTCGACCAGACCGCTTGAACTGGTGTGCATGGATTTTCTGTCCCTGGAGCCCGACAGAAGCAACACCAAGGATATTTTGGTAATTACAGACCATTTCACGAAATATTCCCTTGCAATTCCCACACCAAACCAAAAAGCTCATACTGTCGCCAAATGCCTTTGGGAAAACTTCATAGTTCATTATGGTATTCCTGAGTGTCTGCATAGTGACCAAGGCCCGGACTTTGAGTCTCACGTCATAAAAGAGTTGTGCCAGATCATGGGAATTCGCAAATCTCGTACAACACCATACCATCCTCGTGGGAATCCTGTCGAACGTTTCAATAGGACACTACTAAATCTCCTTGGAGTGCTTAACGCGGAAGACAAGTCAAAATGGAAACAATTTGTCAAGCCTCTGGTGCATGCTTACAACTGTACCAAGAACGATGTAACTGGGTTTAGTCCATATGAATTAATGTTTGGCAGGCAGCCAAAACTGCCCGTGGATTTAGCATTCGGCTTACCTCCGAGAGAGAAGAGTTATAAGTCACATTCTCAGTACGTGCACGAACTCAAGCTACATCTGGATGAAAGCTTCAAATTAGCCAAGCAAGGTGCTGACAAAGTAGCAAAAGCTAATAAGTCCAGATTTGATCGGCAAGTCACCGCCTCCAAGCTCGAAATTGGTGACAGAGTTCTTGTAAGAGCTGTCCGGCTCCGTGGCAAGCACAAACTCGCTGACAAGTGGGAGCCAGATATTCACATAGTGGTTAAACAGGCTGAAAACTTTCCAGTCTACACAGTCAAGTCTGAGGCAAAAGATGGTCCTTTGAGAACCTTGCATAGAGATTTGCTAGTCCCTTGCAATTTCTTACCTGCGACTGTTGTAGGACCAGCTGTGGTACAACGTCCACAGAAACCTAGAACCCGTCAAGTGGCTAGACAAGAATCAGTGAACCCAGATTTGGCCTCTGACGATGAAGTCCTATACCAGAGTGTCACAGTACAACCAGTAGTTGAACCCACCAGTTTCACCACTATCTATGAAGTACCGCTGAGAATAGAGACACCAAAAGATTTACCTGAGAAGGACTTACCTGAAGTGAACCTACCTGAAGAAGATCTGCTTGAAGAGGACTTGCCTGAGACGGAATTACCTGAAGAGGGTCTGTTTGAAGAGAGCTTATCTGAGAAGGAAATACCTGAAGAGGACCTACCTAAAAGGATCCAACTTGAAGAGAACTTGACTGCAAGTGACTTACCTGATACTCCGGATGATTTGGATGTTAGTAATCCTAGGAGGGAAAAGAGAGATGAAGTAACCATAGCTGAAAGTTTGTCAGTACCCCAAACGTTAGCATCCAAACCTATACTGAATGAGTCAGGAACTGAGAGAGACTCTGAAACGAGTATCCAAGTGGAAACAGAAAGCAAAACCAGTGATATTTCACCAGAAGGACAGAGTCTACAAACTGAAGACACTGACCCTGATGGACCCAACTATGTCAGAAGGTCCACACGTCAGAGAGAGAAACCTGAACGTCTACAATATGCTCAGTTTGGAAACCCAATGATTTCCATTGTTCAATCCTTATTTCATGGGCTGAGCACAGCTTTCACTGAAACCTTGAGAGACGCTCCAGAGGTTGACTACTTACCTCGTCCCCATAACAAACCTATTGTTACACAGCCTTGTCATGCACAGGGACGTGCATTGATTCAAGCGGGGAGGGTGTAACCCAGGTCACAAAAGTTCTGAATAAGACAGTCTAATTATTAAGAATTTCGCTACAGAACACTGGAACCACGAAATAACTCGTTCTTAATTCTAAGAGAAGAAACTAATATTTAACTGTTAAAGTTTAATGTACAAGTATTTCTGAGCCTGAGCCAAGCTCAATCTATATGAAATGAGCTGAGAAGAATAAAATAAAATGGACACAAATATTAAAAACAAAAATAGGTTTATTTAGTTCGTAAGTATCCATTTCACTGATTGGAGAGAGAGTTCATGTCACTGATCTAGCCAGCCAATAAGGTGGCCAGTTACATTAATGTGAGGGTAAAATACTGCTGGATTTGGTGCCGAACTCCCTTTTTGGGTTCAGCCAGCAGCCAAGGCGGTGGATTTCCCTGCAAGAGAACAGAGATAAGCTAAAAGTTATAAAAACAATAAAAACAGCGCTAGGATTAAGAGTCTTTTGTTTATTTAAACTGCTCAGTGGTTGGACCTAAAAAAGCACTTCCCCGGCGAACAAGGAGTTCTAATTGCCGACATAAACGGATTTTCGCATTGGTAAGTGTACTGCATTGCCGATGCTACAGGCGATTATGCTAAGCTAAGTTAGTATTTACTTATATGCAATGCGCTAAATACTAGCGGTATAATGTGTTTGAACGTGTTCTTATAACTTGGTAGTAGACCGGCGAACCCAGAGTAAGTTATATAAGAGATATCTGTCGAATTCCAGAGTTCATGCAAGTTTTTTGCACGTTTTAGACACAGCCTGTGCTGCGCGTGGCTGAGAGGCGACGTCACGGTGCACGCGACAGAAGTTAACCCTTTCAGTGCCGAGTGATGCAGTTTCTTCATTTACTGTGTAGAAACAATGTGTAGATAACTTTGTAAATAAGTGCAGTTATTCGTGAGTCATGCCGGTTACAGTCTGTTCATGTTTAGACATGTTTAGAGACACTTTGAAACTTGAATTTAATAGTGATTTATGGCCTTATTATAGGTCAGGTTTTTTGCCAGAGTCAAAGTTGGATCTGTTTTCATTCGATGGCGAGCCACCCTGGAATATTGACCCTAAACAAGTGATTTGCAAGCAGTGGACATCATTTAGTCTGTGAAATCCCCTGTTCCTGTTGAACTTTGCACTGAAGCCTTTCTCCAGAGCGGTAGGAGGAATACTTACTTTTTTCTTCACGGACTGGAACGGTCACAGCCACATGTGCAATTTGCAACCTGTGGAGCAACAAGGAACATTTATTATTTACACACACACACGCACGTATATGAAAACAAGGGATACTGAAATTGTAATTGAAATTGTACCTTTTTGCTAGACAAAATTGAATTGTATTATTGTTGAACTGATTGAACTGTGATTGGAGACTGTTTGTGGTTTTAAACCAAAAATTAGATGTTTTATTTCCTACCCGGGTAGTAGCGAAATAGAGTAGTAGATTTACTAGCTAATACAAACACAAGTTTGATTGGTTTATTGTATACAAAACACAAATTTGATTGGGTTATTGTATGTTTTATTTATTTGTTTTTTTCATTTACATACCTGTTTCTTTATTAAATGGAAGTTTTCCTAAACTCCCAATCATAGTGCAGTGGTGCAGTGTCGTCTCTTGGGTAGTAGTTGCCCCGGCTCCTTAGGCGATCCTGGGATCATTCTGATTTGCTCACAGTATCTTGGTGTTTTCTTCTTTTGCTTATTCAATTAAACCCAAGGTTAATGATAGAAATTACCTACTGTGTTGTCGCTCCTAAATTGCAATGCTATAATCCAGCTAACGCCCGCTGTTAGCTAGAAAACGTGTTACATAAACAGTAACAAAACAGAGGTTCTCCTTCTGGGTCATAAATTGGCAATAAATAAATAAATAAATAAATAAATAGATAAATAAAACTACCAGAATTCTCCCAGGTATTCCTAATACCAATATTACTGCTATTAATATTAGTAGTATAATCACTTGTAGGTAGTTTGATCAGAGGAAGACGGGTCCCCCCTGGTGAGCCTGGTTCCTCCCAAGGTTTCTTCCTCAGTTCTGAGGGAGTTTTTCCTTGCCACTGTTGCCCCTGGCGTGACTATATTGCCCAGCTGGCCTGGGAGCACCTCGGAATCCCCCTTGGAGTTCTAGTGGAAGTGGCTGGGGAAAGGGAGGTCTGGGCCTCATTACTTAAGATGCTGCCCCCACGACCTCAACCCCAGAGAAGCGGAAGATGATGGATGGATGGATGGACTGATTAAGTATGAACATTGAAGATCCAACCAACTGCAAAGGTGGACTGAGGACATTGACAAAGAAATTAAACCAAAAAAATAAAGGCTAACCTGCCTAACCAGGTCTTATCTTCAAAGGTGGCAGTTGCCTCTTACCAGATCTAAACAAGGAAACAAATACCTTGCAAGTGTAGGTGTGTGCAAACTTGCCTGTTCACATATTGCGCTGGAAGGGAGGAGAGTGAAAGAGAAACAACAATAGAGGAAGCAACAAGTATGACTGACATTGACTGGGTACATTTTGAAGTCCATCAAGTAGCACATCTTAACAACACTGGTTGTGCAATAAAGTCTCAGGCACACTAAATATTTTCACGCAACTTCTCTCAGGGTCCTTTTATTTCCAAGACCCGGCCCTCAACAGGCAGCAGTGAGGACAAAACACCACATGGTGTATCATAAACTTCTGTTTTCAAAGTTTTTCAATAGCATGCAAATCCAACATAAAAGGCACAATATTCATGTAATTTTCCTCATATTTGACACTGTGAAAAACATTTAAAACATTTTAAAACTGTGTTTTAATAAATAGTCTTCACTGATAATGCTATGGCTTCATTGGTAAATACTCCCTGTACACTATAAATTAGTGCTATATAACTTGTAAATGAAGATTTACATCATGGCTTTATTCAGGCACACGGCTAAATAAATTTCATGCTATATGACTTCAATGACTGATGATGTGCAGATATGTTAAGCAGTGACTTGCATTGTGTGTAATTATCAAATGTACAATTATATACACCCTCTGATCAAGAAACCAAATCTTGATGTCACCGTTTTGTCTAATTAAAGGCCTGTTTCTAACTTACCGTTTATATCAAAGATCTTAGAAAAAGCTGTGGCCCAACAACTTAGTTCATATCTACACAAGAACAATATATATGAAAAATTCCAATCTGGATTCAGGCCACACCACAGCACTGAGACGCTCTAGTTAAGATAACTAATGATCTTCTTCTTGCCTCTGATCAAGTCTACATATCTCTCTTAGTGCTACTTCACCTTAGTGCGGCTTTCGATACAATAGACCACAATATTCTCCTAGAAAGGTTAGAAAACATGGTTGGAGTCACAGGGACGGCCCTATCATGGTTCAGATCTTACCTATCAGAACGTTATCAGTTTGTCAGTGTAAACAATTTATCTTCCAATTATTCAAAAGTGAGATTTGGAGTTCCGCAGGGCTCTATATTAGGACCATTACTATTTACACTATACATGTTACCGTTGGGCACAGTTATAAGTAACCATGGCGTAAACTTTCATTGTTATGCAGACAATACTCAACTGTGCATATCAGCCAAGCCTGATGACCAATACAGGTTAAAGAAAATGGAGGACTGTGTAAAAGACGTGAAAGGCTGGATGTCACGTAACTTCCTCCTACTAAACAGTAACAAAACAGAGGTTCTCCTTCTGGGTCCAAAATTAGCAAGAAGTAAATTACCAGATTTAATCTTAAATCTCACCGACTTTCCAGCCACACCTGGCTCAGCAGCAAAAAATCTTGGCGTTATAATTGATTCAGATTTATCATTCGATCAACACACAGGCGGCATCACTAGGACAGCTTTTCTACATCTTCACAACATCGCCAAGATCAGAAATGCCCTGTCCCTGCGTGATGCAGAAACACTAGTACACGCCTTTATTACTTCTAGGCTAGACTACTGTAATGCGCTACTGTCAGGATGTACGAGCAGGAATTTAAACAAACTACAACTAGTCCAAAATGCTGCAGCCAGGGTCCTCACTAAAACTAGAACATCTGATCATATCAGTCCAGTGCTATCATCACTTCATTGGCTGCCTGTTAAATTCCGTATTGATTATAAAATCCTTTTACTGACTTATAAAGCCCTACATGGTCTTGCTCCTGAATACCTGCAAGACCTTATTTCTCATTATGAGCCATCACGACCACTCAGATCCCAGAGTGCTGGCTTATTAATAGTCCCCAGAATTCCTAAGGCTGCAGCTGGGGGAAGAGCTTTTTCTTATAAAGCCCCCAAACTCTGGAATGATCTTCCAGAAACTGTTCGGGACTCAGACACAGTCTCAATCTTTAAGACTAGGCTGAAAACTCACTTGTTCAGTTTAGCTTTTGGTAGCTAATGTTCCCCCTAGATAAAGGCAGCAGATCCAGGGGTCCATGGACACAGGGAATTATAGTAAACTGAGACGCTGGTGCTGTCGTCCCGCTGCTCGCACGCGGTCACTCAGGTTTGTGGACGGTGGAGCGGAGGGACACCAGACTGTGTCAGAGTGCTGCCGTGTCTGTGTGTCCTTCTGGTTCTCTCCTGTTAGTTAAGCTGTCAAAGTCAGATCTGCCGGAGTCGTTAGCCACACTCTGGAAATGTTTACAATGTTTGGAACATTCCACAGGTGAACAGGTTAATTGGAAACAGGTGAGTGTCATGACTGGGTATAAAGGGAGCATCCCTGAAAGACTCAGTCATTCACAAGCGAGGACGGGGCGAGGTTCACCACTTAGTGAACAACTGCGTGAGCAAATAGTCCAACAGTTTAACAACAACGTTTCTCAACGTGCAATTGCAAGGAATTTAGGGATTTCATCATCTACAGTCCATAATATCATCAAAAGATTCAGAGAATCTGGAGAAATCTCTGCAAGTAAGCGACAAGGAAGAAATTCAAACAAAACATTCAATGCCTGTGACATTCAATGCTACAGCCGGCTCTGCATTAAAAACCGTCATCATTCTATAACAGTGTCATGTATCCCTTGGACTCCATCCCCCAGTCTCCTCCTGGAGGTCTCATGACCTGCCTGCACGCTCCAATCACCGATCTCACTCTCCGGAATACTAATAAGATTCACTTGTGTTTTGCCAATAGCTTTAGATTATAAGCTAAGGTGTCGCACACGTTCAGTGCGAAGTATTGTTTTGTTTTACGACATACTGAGTGTTTCCCTTGTTTCTATGCCTTATCGTTTATGACCTGTTTGCCTGTTTACTGTTTACTCTTTTGCTATTTCCCTGCGGATTATTTGCCTGTGAGAGATCTCAAGTGTTCTGACCTTGTGGACTGTTTTCTGGACTTTGTCTCCTGCTTCGGATTGGTTTTGACTCAAGTCTGTTTCAACTCCGAGCTAGGATTACGTCTTGTTATTAAAGTTTCCCTTGTTCTACTTTCCGCACGCGTCTGACTTCATCCTCAACGCTACAAACGGATATTCCCACATGGGCTCAGGAACACTTCAGAAAACCACTGTCAGTGAACACAGTTCGTCGCTCCATCTACAAGTGCAAGTTAAAACTCTGCCATGCAAAGCGAAGCCACATATCAACACAACCCAGAAACGCCGCCGGCTTCTCTGGGCCGAGCTCATCTGAGATGGACTGACGCAGAGTGGAAAAGTGGTCCTGTGGTCTGACGCGTCCACATTTCACACTGTTTTTGGAAATCATGGACGTCGTGTCCTCTGGGCTGTTGAGCAACTGAGGTCGTACATCACGCAAGAATGGGAAAGAATTCCACCTACAAAGCTTCAACAATTAGTGTCCTCAGTTCCCAAACTATATTGTATAATAAATTGTTCCTCTTCTTCTTCTTCTTCTTCTTCTTCTTATTATTATTCAGTATCACTATCATACATAGACAATATTTAGTATCTCACAAAAGTGAATGTACCAATCCCATTTCTGCAGATATTTTATCTTTTGTTGGGACGACACTATTGAAATGAAACTTGGATATAACTTAAGGTAATTGCTTGACAGCAGTATAGTTTTACTGTCCTCTGAAAATGAATCAACACAGCCATTAATGTCTAAATACCTGGTAACACAAGTGAGCCCACCTCACAATGAACTTGTCCAGGTTTTGCCATCGTCCCTCCCTGGTGTCGTGTGACTCATTGGAGTTACAAGTTTCCAGGTGTGAATGGGGAGCAGGGCTGTTGAATTTGGTGTTTTGGGTATAATTTGCTCATACTGGCCAACGGATATTCAACATGGCACCTCATGGCAAAGAATCTCTTTGAGGATGTGAGAAATAGAATCGCAGACGCTATAAGAAGACTGCTAACACCCTGAAACTGAGCTATAGCATGGTTTCCAAGGTCATACAGTGGTTTTCCAGGAGAGGTTCCACTCCGAACAGGCCTTGCCGTTGTCAACCAAAGAGTCCACGCGTTCAGCATCATATCCAGAAGTTGGTGTAGTGTGTTTTGATGCTTTTAATCCATAAACTGATCAGAACTTTTTGAGCAAAGTGAAATCTACATCTGCAAGTGGCAAGATGTTTAGAAGGACCTATAGTAAATTTATGGCTGAGTGCTAAAGACATGTCTCACGACCCCCATCTGCCCCCCCCCCCCCTCCTTTTGGCAACCTGGTGCTGGTGCAGAATTTAGGGTGGCGGTGGCTCACCTCAAAACACACCTACTTTGACCCAGAGGTCGGAAGTTTAAGGGCAACTTAATGGAACTTCATGCCACCCCTTTATAAACATCCTGAAGAGACCTTTGGATATCACAAGTAAATTTTGGGATACCAATAAATTGTGACTTTTGAAAATTTGTTTCCATCTCTCTCACAGACAAACATCTCAGCTTCCCCCACAAAGAGAGATATCTAGCCAAAAGCAAAGGCCAAAGATGGCTCAGCAATCAACCGTGGGTGAGGAGAGTGTTGGGACTTCACAAATCCCTGAGCAGACCCCACAGTGTGGCCAGATACTCTTAAGTGCATTCCTTTAGTGTCGTAACTCTGGGGTCTGTGCAGAGCCTAGGCTCCTGAAAGCTGTTGTACATCCTTTCCAGCTCTATCTCTCTGTTTAGCCAAGCAATACAAGTCCTTTACTCCTTCTTTACTGTCCAGCCTCTCATACAGCTCATCATAGGCCTGAGCCTTTGCCTTTGCCACCATTCTTTTCGCTATACGACTAGCCTCACAGCACTCCTGCCTACTTCCTTCATCTCTCTGGTTATCCCACTTTTTCTTAGCTGCCTTCTTCTTCTGATAAGCTCACTAATAAGAACAGTTTAATTTCACTTCTCTCAATTCAGCTCACAGCAAAACCGGGCGTGTCTTGCATGCAAAAGGACCAGTAGTGTCTTCATTCCTTTCCAGTTCTCGCCTTTTCAGCTTGAAACTCTCCTCAGGTAAGGCTTTAAGATTTATTGCTGTAAAATAAAACCATAAAAAACTAAAACAAAGTCACAACAGCACTTCCACAGTAACTGTAAACTAAAATAATTAAAATATTATAACACAAAATCCAGTGAACCCAATGATGCTATAAACATAAGGTAATGTACTGTAATATTACTATGGTATTTTTATTTAATGTAATTATTGATTTACGGAGAACTCAAACATCCCAGATATGCTAAGCAGAAATTTATGGAGTTAGTTCATAGCCTGGTATACTAGAATTAATTTGTGTATTTAGAGAGAAATCAGCACAAACTGTATGAGCTTATTTTGCTTTAAAAATGATTAGAACTTTTAGACCCGCAAGTCAAGTTTTATAATATTCTCCATTTAATTTTTTCTTTAATTTCCTTCTTGATTTTACTGTTTATTCTTCTTTTTTTTTACGTCTAAAATTCTTTTTGCTGTTGACTTTTTACTGTTTTTGATGTGGGTGACTTTTAGGACGTACTATAAATGTCTACTGGTCAATTATTCTGTTATACTTCTATGTCTAAAGTCAGCAACAAGAAGCACTCTGGATTCATTGAAAAGAAATTAAAGCAGTAAATTTAATCATACAGTATCTTTAAGATTCATAAACAGAGTTATTTATCTGTTGAACAATGAAACCTTTGAGCTTGGTAAATAATTTGGGCTATTAGTCCTTTGCTGTATGTTTGCTGTACATTTCAGTGACAAAAGGTATATGTAATGGGTAGTTTACAACCCAGGAAGACACCTAGTGCCTTGTACTACATTACTATATGGTACTAAAGAGGCTGATAGCATGGTGGTAGCAAAGGTGAGCCCACAGTTGACTGCGTAATGTTAGGCAGTAAAATGACAAATTTCCAATAAAGTACATTGCATACAAAATATTTCACTTCCCTAATGTGTACTTTTTTTAGACTCAGAATGGCTGAGCAGGATCAATACCTCACAGATCTAAGGTAATAATAGATTCATAGTTATATTTATTTTTCTAGAATAATGTTCAGATTTGTATTTGCTGTGAAACTTTGATATACAGTCCAAGGTGTTAGACTCATGAGGACCAAGGTTTTATTTGTTAATGAGAACTTTGATAGCTACAACCTTGAAAGCATATCTGCTATCCTTTTAATAGATCTAGTTTACTGGCTAATGGATGTAGTTATATGGTTGTGCCCTGCTGCTCACAGTAGTAGCAGAACAGTATTATAAAGATGGTGCAATTAGACAAACAAATAGGGCATACAGTATTCGCAAGGAAGATCAAACTGGAAAAACTGTATGTTGCTTGTTCAGATTGGGGTTAGTCCAGAGTGATAGTGGTCCAGAGCTGTTTTAGATTGAGGTTAGTTGAATTTGTTTTTAAGGTTGGTCCAAATTGAGTTTGGCCTTTATTTATGTCAGTCCAGATTTAAGTTAATCCATGTTGGTCACTATACAACACTTACTTCTGGCCACTCCCCTAAAACACCATTACTAAGCAACAGCTTTGACAGCTGTAGGAGTCATTTGAAAATTTTTACTTCTTACTTTGCCACAAACAGAAAATGGACACTTTTAAGATCACGTTTGACCAACAGCTGATTTGGTCCGAATCAGAAGATGAGACAACACTAAATTCCCAAACTGTCGTCACCACTGAGCAGCTTTTCAATTGGCAGCTGTGACAGAACAGCTAAACAACCTGGAATCAGTGGTGATGACAGTTTGGGAATTTAGTGTAAGGAGCTGGAGAACGAACTGCCGGCTGTGCAGTGACTTCTAAGTGCTTTCTAAGTTGTTGCTAGGAGGTTGCTATGGTATCCAAGGTGGTTGCTAAGGTGTTGCAATGTGGTTGCTATGTTGATTGGTGTTTGGTATGGTGTTTGGTATGGTATCCCAGATGGATGCTACATGGTTGCTGTGGTATCCCAGGTGGTTGCTAAGGTATTGATACACTATATTGCCAAAAGTATTCAGTCATCTGGCTTTACACAGCTATGAACTTGAATAATATCTCATTCTTAATCCATAGGGTTTAATATGATGTTGGTCCACCCTTTGCAGCTATATCAGCTTCAACTCTTCTGGGAAGGCTTTCCACAAGGGTTAGGAGTGTGTTTATGGGAATTTTTGACCGTTCTTCTAGAATATTGATATTGAGAAGGCCTGGCTCAGAGTCTCTGCTCTAATTCATCCCAAAGGTGTTCTATCAGGTTGAGGTCAGGACTCTGTGCAGGCCAGTCAAGTTCTTCCACACCAAACTGGCTCATCCACGTCTTTATGGACCTGCTTTGTGCACTGGTGCACAGTCATGTTGGAACAGAAAGGGGCCATCCCCAAACTGTTCCCACAAAGTTTGGAGCATGAAATTGTCCAAAATCTCTTGGTGCTGAAGCTTTAAGAGTTCCTTTCACTGGAACTAAGGGGCCGAGCCCAACTCCTGAAAAACACCCCCACACCATGATCCCCCCTCCACCAAACTTTACACTCAGCACAATGCAGTCAGACAAGTACCATCTCCGGGCAACCGCCAAACCCAGACTCGTCCATCGGATTTCCAGATGGAGAAGCGTGATTGGTCACTCCAGAGAACACGTCTCCACTGCTCTAGTGTCCAGTGGCGGCGCTTTACTCCACTGCATTCCACGCTTTGCATTGCGCTTGGTGATGTGAGGCTTGGATGCAGCTGCTCGGCCATGGAAACCCATTCCATGAAGCTCTCTACGCTGTTCTTGAGTTGATCTGAAAGCCCCATGAAGTTTGGAGGTCTGTAGTGATGGACTCTGCAGAAAGTTGGTGACCTCTGCGCACTATACATTTTCATACTACACTCACCAATCAGAGCTGTTGTTTTATTCATCATTATTACCACTGCACAAATGTAACATTCTACTGCCATGTAAATAACACATCGCAAAAGTTTTTCAATACAGTGTACATCTCCAACATGTTCATGTATATCTACACACCTATAATCTATTTTTTTTGCATATCTATAATAGTAATTTATTCTATATACTTTAATGTTGCACTATGTCTATTTATTGCACACTTGCACAGTCTCTTTTTGCACTATTTGCTACTATTTGCACTTCTGGTAGATGCTAACTGCATTTTGTTGCCATGTACTTGTACTGAGTAATGACAATAAAGTTGAATCTATCTATCTATCTACTATGCCCCTCAGCATCCGCTGAACCCGCTCTGTCATTTTACGTGGCCGACCACTTCGTGGCTGAGCTGCTGTCGTTCCCAATCGCTTCCACTTTGTTATAATCCCACTGACAGTGGACTGTGGAATATTTAGTACTGAGGAAATTTCACGACTGGACTTGCTGCACAGGTGGCGTCCGATCACGGTACCACGCTGGAATTCACTGAGCTCCTGAGAGCGACCCATTCTTTCACTAATGTCTGTAGAAGCAGTCTGCAGGCCTAGGGGCTCGGCTTTATACACCTGTGACCATGGAAGTGACTGGAACAGCTGAATTCAATGATCTGGATGGGTGAGTGAAAACTGAAGGCAATATAGTGTAGGTGGTTGCTATGGTATCCCAGTTAGATGCTAATGTGTGGCTAGACAGTTGCTTTGGTATCTAAACTCTTTGCTAAGGAGTTTCTGGGCAGTTGCTATGGTATCCTAGGTGTTTGCAAGGCGCTTGTTATGGTATCCCAAATGGTTGCTAATGTGCTGCTAGGTGCTTGCTATGTAATCTCAGATAGTTGCGGACGTGTTGATACTTCATTACTCAGGTACAGTGGTATGCAAAAGTTTGGGCACCCCTGATAATTTTCATGATTTGCCTTTATAAATCATTGATTGTTCGGATCTGCAATTTCAGTTAAATATATCATATAGCAGACGAACACTTATGCACCTGCCTAATTGAGTTTAAATAATTATTGCACACTTTCTGTTAATCCTATAAACTTCATTTCACTCCTCAGATACCACTGTGTTCGCTATATGATATATTTAACTGAAATTGCTGATCCGAACAACCAATGATTTATAAAGGCAAATCATGAAAATTATCAGGGGTGCCCAAACTTCTGCATACCACTGTATCCAAGGTCAGAGCTATGGTGTTGCTAGGCAGTTGCTATGGTATCTGAGCTGGTTGCTATGGTTTTGTTAGGTAGTTGTTATAGTACCCCAGGTAATTGCTAGGGTATGTGGCAAGGTGGTTGCTCTAATATCCTAGGCCAGGTGATTGCTAAGGTGTAGCTTATTCAAGGCAGTACTAAAGTGTTGTTATTTATTTGATGTGGTATCTAAGGTCATTGCTAAGGTGTTGATTGGCAGCTGATATGGTATCCAAGTTGGGATATCCCAACATAGTTGCCTTGGTATACCAGGTGTTTACAAAGGTGTTGCTAGGTGTTTGCTATGGCATCTGAAGTCATTGCTAGGGTGTTGCTATGTGGTTTCTATGGTATCTGAGGTGGTTGCTAGGGTGTTGCTAGATGGTTGCTATTGCATTCCAGGTGAGTGCTGGACAGTTGTTATAGTATCACACACAATTGCTAAGATGCTTCTACGCAGCTGCTGTGGTATCCTAGGGGGTTGCTAAGGTGTTGCTAGGCAGTTGCTGGGCTTTATGGGGTATTTATTTAGTTGATTAGGCCTGCAGGCCTGCCCCGAGATAGTGTATGTGAAACAGTGTCTTTCAGTCAAGCAGAAGTACAGTAGACAGTACAGTAGATGGGCATACAATTTTTTTACTGCATTCATTCCTGTGGGAAAAAAATATAATTTAATGAAGGTTGTATGAAAACTGTACGTTGGACCAAAACGCTGTATTCAAGGTCACCATTCCTGATCAGACCAAACATTTTGAAGTCTGTGGGAAGAGCAGACAAAAATCTTGCAGAAAAACTAAAAAGAAGAATATAAATATAACAATTCTATAACAATAATGTTGCACATTGCAAATCACTAATAATTTCTCAGATCATGAGTTACAGCATGAAAATCACAAAATTGTTTGCCACCCTGGTGCCAGGGAAACCCTGCCCTTTATACTTCAGTGTTTTTTATTTATATTTCAGCGTTTTTAAAAAGAATGTTCTGAATGTAATTCACTTTTAATGTTTTATAGTCATGAAATAAAATGTTCACAGAAACATTTTACAATGCTTAAATAAATTTAAAACTCCTGTTTCAAGAAGGTGTATTTCAATTTATAACGGACTCTACCACCTTTTAATTTAAATAATAATAATTATAATAAAAAAATCACTGTTCTTATCAATTTTATCCTTAGAGTGGGGAATGAGCACTGGGCAAATGAAATTGCAGATTTAAGTTAAGACATTACCAAAAGGATTATCACTTTTTTTTCTTTTGCATAATGAAATAAAACACTTTTTTTTGCAGCCAAGAGAATGGAAATCTCAAATCACAAATCAGAGCATTAAGGTAAGAGACTATTTAAGTTATTAGTTTAATCTATGTTTTAACCCAAAGAAAAACTAATCACTTGTTTAATTATCATGAATTAATTAATAATAATTACATTTTAATGCTTACTATAAAACACTATATTACTGTAAAGAGAAGCTGAACCAGTTTAAAGAGACATGTATTTTCTACTCCTGAAGATGTTTAATATTTTGTCCAAAAACCTCATCAGTTCACAGACAATCTCTCTTTCAGTTCAGTTCTATACAGATTAATTGCTTTGGTTGGAATTGTGTCAGGATGTAATGTTTGTTGTAACTTTCCAGCCACAGAGATGATATTACTAATGCTGAAAGATGGGGAAAGCTACTAACTTTCAGTTTATATGAAGGTTTCTTACTGGAGGGTTTACGTGATAATACATTCAGAATGCATATCATTTTCAGTGTTTGTTCAATAAAATAAAACTACTGTAATCTATGTGAGGTCTATAATCTGAACTAGTGTTTATTTCTATAATTGCTGACCCTGTTGTATTTTCATTGCATTAAATTATTGGAAATGTTATCACACAAAATAAGTCATAAAATATGAAGTGCTCTGTAACGAGGAGCGAGGTGGCGGACGCAAGTGCGGAGGTAAACGACTTTTATTGAGGGCAAATCCAGAATCAGGGTCATAACAGTCCAGGGTCAAAGAGCCAACACGAACAGATTGAGGCTAAGACATGATAAACAGCTGGTTACAGCAAACAACACCAACACGATGAGAACACAACGACCAGCGAAAACAAAGGGCAAACACAGGGCTTAAATACACAGGGGCAACGAGCGACAGGTGAAGACAATCAGGGGCGGAGTTACAAAAAACACGAACACATGGACAGGACTGGGAGGGGCCAATCGTGACATGCTCACTGTCCCCTAGTGTGTGTTCACTAGTGTGTATGTGGTGTTTTACTGCACAGATGGGTTAAATGCAGAGGTGGAATTTCCCCATTGTGGGAATAAGGGTAATTTAATCTTAATAGTTATTCTGACTGATCGCTCTATAAAGCTGAGTGTAGCATGGCATTGCTACCCTGGGCTCAAGGAGGATTCTGGAGACAGGGTTCAGGATTGCAACAGCTGTTACTTTAATTCACACCACAACATAAAGTAAGCCAAACATGACCAATGCTAGCTACACTAGCTAGACTTCTCAGTTCTTTCTTCACTGGAGCTTTTCAGCTCTTCACTCAGTCTCTTGTTGCTGCTGCTCGTCCCGCTCTCTCTCTGTTCCCTCTCAGCTCTTTTTTAAAGGCGCTAGCGCTGCCAGCCAGATCAGCATCAGCTGGCTCTCATTAAGGGCAACGTGAGCACCTGAGCCGAGAGGGGACAAGAGCTCGACACTCCACCTCCTCGTCACTGCCCACAGCTGGCAGCTCGGCCAGCCGGGTCGAACGGGAGATGTAGTGAAGTGGCCTCACAGTGTAACCAGGGGTGGGTCTCTGGCAGCGGAGCACGAGACTCACTCATTGCCCTCGTGATGCTTGTTGCCGGCACTGTCATCGTCCTCCTCCTCCTCCTGCCACCACTTGTGTTACTCAGAGCTCAGGCATTGCGCTTCACCCCCTCCACACTTGCCTCTCTCTCCCTGACGTCCTCACCGAGGTTCGTCGCCACTGGGTGCTCGGGCCCCGCCTTCCTGCCAGCTCTTGCGGCCATCATCATCGGGCCACATGAAGTTACGCTCCTCACAGTGAATTTGTGATTTCTGCTGTATCTGGACTTAATTAACTTAGCCGACTTAGTCGCCACTTTCTTAAAAGGGTTTTCATTTGAAGATTAATTTTCAGCCTGCAAAGTGTTTAAAGTTTGCATTATTCTTTAATTTACTGAAAAAATTACTAAATGACCTGTTAACTTCCTCAGCAAACATCTACCATCTTAAAGCACAAATAATTCTGAAAATAATCAGGTCCTATTATTTTTTAGGAAAATTTATGAATGGTTTTATTTTTGTAAATTTTATACTTAGATTGGAGAATGAGAAATGCAATAAAGAACTTGAAGATTTAAGGTAAGAAAATGCTCTAACTGTGTTATTGTCTAGAAATACTATGTAAACTGAAATCAGGATATCCTGGAGAAAAAATGTGGATGCCAGAAGTCAGACTGACAGCATTTAATAATAACATATTTGACTGTATTGAACAGTTATCTTAAACTTTTTTTTAATATCACTCTCAGACAAGAGAACAGAAACTTCAAATTAGAAATCAGCAAATTAAGGTAAGTTCAGCACACATTAATTCCTCCATCTTCTCTGAGAAGCTCAATAACTGACTCAGCAGCGTGGAAGTTCAGAGAGGGAACAGATCTGGTGTTCCTAGAGGCAGAAGAGCGTTCCTGTGGCCCTCGTCCTCAGTCTTATCTGTGTAGTAAGTCATGTTGTTGTGTTCTTGAGCTGTGGATGTTGTGGCTCTGGTACATCACTGCAATCTTCATGAGGTTTTTAAGGCCCATCCTGGTGTGATTAACAGACTACAGTGCTTTTGCTCTGGGCTGAAGCTCTGTTTCAATGAGAATTTCATCATCTGAGTTTTTCAATTTAAAGCTGTTTTGGTGGAGGCAGTTTGACAGCATTAGCTATTTGAGCTGTGGAGCTAGGATCAGGATCAGGTTAGAGTAGAGTCAGGATCAGGTTAGGGTGGAGTCAGGATCAGATTATGGTGGAATCAGGATCAGGTTAGGGTGGAATCAGGATCAAATCTGAACAATGTTGTTCAAAGAATATACACCAGGTAGTTTTAATGTGAGGGTTGCATTTGGCTTTATTTCATCATCTTGAGGAATACAGAACATTTTTATCATTTTTACCATTGGAGGATTAACAGGCAGGTTTGAAGAAAGATTTTTTTTTTTAAAGAATTTATGGAATATATTTAGGTTTATGAAATTTCATTAACAATATTTAATGTAAGTCAGTAAGGCTGGAAAATGTCTTTGTTTATTTTAGGTATTCTCAAACATGAGAATGAGAATTATAACATGGATTTGACTATTTCAGCCATATCTGTTATGAAATCAATAATTAATTGTTTAAAATTGATAGGTCAAGACTTCAGGACAGCCAAAATGAATTGCCCTGCACCGAGGATAGGTATGCTTTTAATTTGACAAAGCAAACTTAACTTTTTGTTTTTGCTTATCATTGTATAGATCACTGTGTATCATATATGTAGACCAATGAACAGAAAATATATTTTATAATATCCAGAATTACAGGAACACTAGGAGAGGTCAGGCTTAGATCAATGCTAAATCTAAACATTGTTATCCAAAGAAAAAAGTTATGTCTGTTCATTGTAGCTGTGGCTGACAACAACTCAAAATAAAGCAACGCAATATATTTTTTAAAACAGTGTCAATTTAAATAGCAGTGAATGCTATAACTGGTGTCAGAAGAAAAGGTTTCCAACTCAGCAGGAGAAAAGATTGTTTGGCCTCAAGCAGATAAGCTATGCTACATTGCTCTGACATAAACGTAGAAAACTATTGTTTGAAAATAGAGGAGGAAGATGGCAAGTATGCACCTTCAAGAATATTACAGCTGCTGGGGTGAAGTGTGCCACCTGTGAGTGCAATGAGAAAACAGTGGTGGTGATGTTAGCTGGAAATCCAAATGTAAACAAAGATGACCGATGAGCAATGTTTAGCTGTAAGCATTTAGACTCCCAAATACTCTAGTAAACAAAACAAATTGAGCTTTCACTTGCTCAATTTGAACTGGTAGCCAAGTTGTGTGACTAGTCAGATGAACAGAAAGCCCTGCAGCTCATGCTATTGCTTGACCCTAGGGTGCTCCTGAGGCATTTCCTTCCATTTGAACTGTGTAACTACCAAAGACAGGAAGGGGAACTATTAAGAGCCCTAGATAACAATATTGAAAATTTAGCTAGATGGGTTTATGCTTATGTGCTCCAACTAAGCTGTGCAGCCATACAAAGCTGGCCCACCTATAGAATTTCCTTGAGGCCATGGAGTTGCCACTGAAGAAAAAAATTATGTGATCAGCAGCTTCATGTACACAGATTTTATCAGTCCTGCAGTCAGAGGTGTAGAGGACTTAAGTGTGTCTGCAAAGCTGGCATGGGTGGATGATATTACAGAACTTATCAAAAGGTTGGCCATGGCCACAGTCACTGGCACAGGACCACTGTTGCTGGATGTGTGGCTGGCCAGGACATCTAGCTTGGGCTTGGCTGTTGGGGGTGAAATCAGCAGGAATCATGCTAGTGTCGCAATGAGCTGAATACCACAAGCCTCTAGATACACATACCACATGCAATCAGAAGACTGCAGCCGTTGGCAAAAAGAACTGCAGAGGCAACAAACAAACAGTGGCTGTGCTGAGGAAAATGTCCATATCTGCACCGTTAGTGTTGGTCATCCTCTAGTCCTTCATCAGTGGTCACAGGACGCTGCCCACAGGACGCTGCCCACAGGACGCTGCTGGCTGGTGGACTGTTCTCAGTCCAGCAGCAACACTGAGGTGTTTAAAAACTCCAGCAGCGCTGCTGTGTCTGATCCACTCTGACCAGCACAACACACACTAACACACCTCCACCACGTCAGCGTTACTGCAGTGCTGAGAATGACCCACCACCCAAACATTACCTGCTCTGTGAGGGTCCATGGGGGTCCTGACCACTGAAGAACAGGGTAACAGAGTATCAGAGAAACAGATGGACTACAATCTGTAACTGTAGAACTACAAAGACCAGCTATACAGTAAGTGGAGCTGATAAAGTGGACAGTGAGCGCAGAAACAAGGAGGTGGTCAGAATGTTACACCTGATTAGTGAATCTTGCTGAAATGTTTAAATTGGAACAATTTTATTTCAACAGTTGACAATGTTTTACACAAAACTGGTTTGTTTTTGGTTATTTTTGTTGATTTTTGTTAGGAAAAACCTGGAATGGAAGTCTAAATTTTTGTTGCATATCACTTGTTGGTTACACAAATTTACTTTTTGTTGATCTTTTTGTACATTTGCAGCTTTTCAGTTGTGTGTTTCTTTCTGGCACATGATTGAATGCACTGTCTTGTTCAAACTATCAGTTGGGCTTGTTTCACGAGTCAGGTGGGGATTCAGATTCAGATTCAGATTCGGATTCCTTTATTGATTCCAGGGGGAAATTGCAGTTGTTACAGTTGCAGCCATTTATGTAAAATTCACAAAATCAGTCACTGTTACCAATGAAAACCAGTAAAGCTGTAGCCAACAACAAAGATGAACATATTGGCTATATCTGTTAGAAAATTAATAATTAATTATTTAATTTTGCTAGGTCAGGACTTCCGGAAAGCCAAAATGAATTGTCCATCTCCAAAGAGAGGTATGCCTTTTTGTTTTAGCTTTGTCACTGTTACTGTGTTGTTTGTTATTGTGCGTAAACTGATGACTACAAAATACATTTAATCGGGGTCCTGAGTGGTGCAACCATGTAACCATTGGCCCTGTGATCAGGAGGTCAAGAGTTTGATCCTTGGTGTTGCTACAGCTATCTGTGGGTGGGAGTGCAAGAATGCACAATTGGCCTCACTCTCTGAGTGGGTAGGACAGCCTTCCGTCTTTCCTCTGCTGACTAGCATCACTCAGCACGATGCTAAAGAGCGCAGGCATGCTAGCTGACGTAACAGGTCTGACAGTTCTCCGAGTGCATTCAGCTGAGTACTGGGAATTTCATGAGGAATATATCCCATGAAAGTCCTCAAAATGTAGATTTTTATTATTTTTTATATTCAAATGTGATTAATGAATCTTTAAGGCCAGAATATGTTATGTATTTCCCCAAGGTTTAAAACACAATTGAGACATGAGAGTGATTGCTCATTTAAATTGTTATAAAAATATTTTTGACATTAGCTACACCTGTAATAAAATCCATAATAAATTATTTAATTTTGATAGGTCAGGCCTTCAGGACAGCAAAAATGAATTACCCAGCCCCAAAGAGAGGTATGCTCTTAAGAGTATCTAAACACTTATCAATTTACTTCAGTCATTTCAAGCTAAATTGCATTTCTTTTCACACTTTCAAGAATGAGTAAAGCAGTGGACCCCATATTAGAAAGTAGGGAAGAGTCCAGAGAATCTGAACCGCCAACTGTGCTCAAGAAACGTGTAAGTAAGAAGCACTGGGTAAAACTCCCATTCCAGCTGAGCTCAACAGGAAATGATGGGCAGCAGCCACAGGAAACGAATGCAGATGAACCAAAGAGCAGCAGGAAGCAATCAGAGGATGTGATCAAGGTGAGATTGTCTGTCTTTTTGTTGACAATTTTCTAAATCTGCTTTAGTAATGACAAAACTGAAATATTAGCTTAGGTAAGTACAATATAATTCATTATATGAAGCTGTAAGGACCTCCTTAAGGATCCAGGAGAAACATGATGTTTGTTATAGAGATCGATAAGAAGAGAGTTCTGTCACCTCATCAAAAACAGCCCAGTTTGTAGATTCAAAGCCCTGTAGCTTTTCAATGTCTAAAGTGGTTCACCTCTGTTGTGATAAACAGACTTGTTGGTTTGTTGGTGACATTTTTGCCTGCATGTTCGGATGAGGGGAGAGCCATGCATGTGATTAATTGATAGACATTTTTAATACAAGTATAGCAATAATCCAAAATGTTCCTTTCCCTTGTGGCACAAATGACATGGCGTCTGTACATGGGCTTTATTAGATTTGTTCTGTTAAAATCTCATAGAACAATAACTAGTAAGTCCAGATTCTGTCATTCTACTTTTGCACATACTTGCAGAAGAATTCACATACAAACAAAATTAAAAAAAAGAAAATGGTCTGAGAGAGTAGAAAGGTTTGTTTAGCAGCAGAAATACTTTTATCTTGTTGTGTAGAGAGAAATTAAGATGGTAATGGGGAGTGAAATCTACACCATCTGAGGTGTATGAGAGAAACACTTGGTGCATTATTTGCAAATTCAGAATGTAAGTATGAAGCAAATACCAGGTACATTAACATGTAATTAATTACTCAACCATTCAATTATCATTCAATAATCAATCCATTCCATGTCAATTAACATGTCTGTATAGAAGAGTAAGCAGGGGCCATTATTCCTTTAAGGGAATGTCTATTAAAAAAACTTGCATAACACAGCCCATTTAGTGGGGAAGGTAGCCTCTAGCCATAGGTCTCCTCTCTATAGTAGATTCTTAACCTACACTAACTGACACAATAACACACCAACAACACATAAGCACAACTTCAAGTAACAAACACCAACTTAAACAACTACATGTTTTTAAAGGGGGGGCTTCGCAGTCCACCCCCCAAAGGCTGTTCTGAAATGGAGAGCAGATGCCAAATAGTCCCCCAAAAGGGTCAGCCGCCCCAGCAACGCCACACAGTCTGAAGAAAGTCCATGGAGTGCAGAGTCCTAGACAGCATAAGTGCTGTTAGGCACTCCCCCAGTCCTTCTCTAACCCTGGTAGGCAGCCAGTGTTTCTAGTGCAATCATGTTTCTTTCTCTTTTCCATTTTCACTTTTCCTTTTTTTCTAGAGCCCACTGAAACAGTGCACTTCACCAGCAAAGGCATTTAGTGCTTGTACCCAACCTAAAGGCAAGTCCTTGTTTTTGGTACTTATGAACTATGCTTTCTATTTTGGGGTGGGGTCTTTAATTTTTTTTTTCGGGCGGCACGGTGGCGTGGTGGGTAGCGCTGTCGCCTCACAGCGAGGAGGACCGGGGTCCTCTCTGTGTGGAGTTTGCATGTTCTCCCCGTGTCTGTGTGGGTTTCCTCCGGGTTCTCCGGTTTCCTCCCACAGTCCAAAGACATGCAGTCAGGCCGATTGGACATGCTACATTGCCCCTGGGTGTGAATGTGTGAGTGAGTGTCTGTGTCTGTCTGTCTGCCCTGCGATGGACTCGCGACCTGTCCAGGGTGTATCCTGCCTTCTGCCCGAAGACTGCTGGGATAGGCTCCAGCACCCCCCCGTGACCCTGACGGAGAAGCGGTTTAGAAAATGGATGGATGGATGGATCTTTAATTTTATTAATTCTGTTCATATAGGCTGGAAAGTCAGTAAGCCAAAGCAAGGATAGACAGAAAAATCTGACGTTCTCAGGATTTAATGAAAAATAGCAAAACCACAACTACCATAGAGTCACAATATATTTTATATTTGGAATTAGTCCGAAAAAATATTCAACAGTTTTACACATGGTCACTATCTATTCATAAGGAAAGGAAACTTTAGTGAAGGAATGATGAGGTTTCTGTTTCCTTTTTGCCAGAGAAACACAGTTTTGCCATGTGCTCGATGTAAGCCTCCAGCCTGAACTGCCAGCTGGCAGCTGAGGGCAATGACAGCAAGGTGCCCAGTCTGTGTCGCCAGTAGAGGGAAGCAGTAGCAAGGGCCTATAACTTCAGGGAACTCCAATTCCCAGAAGCCCTTGGGCTGATTCAGTCCAACTCGACATACTTGTGGACTCCTTTACTTAAGGCTGTGGCAAACAGTAACACTTTGTCACACCTTTATGGAAGGCTGACCGGTATGGTACGCAGCCCAGGTGGGCACTTGAACAAAAGTAAAGAAAAAAGGGCTGAAAAAAGAAATTGCCCCAAAACTTCAGAAAGAAGAAAATGAGGGCAAAAAGAATAAACTGCCTCAAAACTACTGAAAATACAAAAAAGAGGCTTGAGCTGCAAACTGCTCCAAGCAAAAGAAAATGTGTTTGCTCCACCAAGAACAAACAAGAGAAACATAAAGTCTACCTTCCCTTCATACATACAGAGGAAGTGTATTTTGTTTTCCCATTATATTTTATTTCACCTTTCTAGTTCCTAGTAGCCTTTGTTTCAGCACGCTACTTTCAGCATTTCTTTTGTTCACTATTTATCATTTTCCCACCTCTTCTTTTACCCTTCCTTGGGAAACGCCTCTTATCTCATAGATAGATAGATAGATAGATACTTTATTGATCCCAAAGGAAATTTAGCAGCCAGTAGCAGACACACAACACTATACAGTAACCGTAAATGGGTGTAGACATATAACAAGAATAAATAAACCAGATCCTATCTACAGGTATATATACAAATAGAAGGGGGAAAAAAAATTAAAAAATAAAAATACAGCAGACTGTGATAATATCTATAAGCTGAGATGAAAGATGCAGTGCAATAATGACTGTACCAAAAATTACAGATGATGGGAAATAATATCCACAGAATGAATAAATAAATAAATATGGGCGCATATTGTACCCAATAAAGTGTCTAATGTCCAGATGTGTGAGATGTGCAATGAGCTACGCAGAAAGTGCAATATGTGCAGCACGCTGTCTATGTGCAGATGAATATGCGTGTATGTAAACAAAGGTTGGTGCACAAACTGTGTTATGGTTAACAGCCACTGCTCCGAGGCAGTAGAATACCTGACTGTGAAGTGTCGGCCGCGTTATTTAATTCGACGGTTCACGGCGGTGTTCGTCGTTACGGTCTACATCCCGCCTGGTGCTAAAGCTAATGACGCACTGAAGGAGCTACATGATCACATCAGCTCGCTTCAGAACAAGCACCCTGAGTCATTTAACACTCTGCCGAAGTTTTATCAGCACGTCACCATACCAACACGGGGAAATAACACACTGGACCGCGTGTATACAAACATACGTGATGCATACAGAGCCGTGCCCCGCCCCCACCTTGGCCTCTCCGACCACATCTCCATCATGCTGGTCCCTGCCTACCATCCCCCGCTAAGACGCTCCAGACCCACATAGAAGACCATTACTGTGTGGCCGAGCGACGGTGACTCTGTGCCGCAGGACTGCTTCGAGTGCACAGACTGGCAGGTGTTCAGGGATGCTGCTGTGCAGGATGGGGAGCTGGACCTAGAGGATTACGCATCTGCTGTCCTCGGATACATCAGCAAGTGTGCTGAGGATGTCACCACCACCAGGACTGTGACGTGCTACCCGAACCAGAAACCCTGGCTGAATGCAGAGGTCCGATCTCTGCTGAAAGTCAGAGACGCTGCCTTCAGGTCTGGCGATTCACAGAGACTCAGGAGAGCTAGACGAGAGCTGACGGCAGGTGTGAAGAGGGCCAGAGCTGCTTACGCTCAGAAGATCCAGAGTCATTTTTCTTCCCAGGATCCACGGAGCATGTGGAAGGGCATCAAGTGCATCAGATACTACAACACCAGAGATGCACAATGCAATAGGGACCCCTCACTGCCTGATGCTCTCAATAAGTTTTATGCCCGCTTTGAGAACACAAATACACCCCCCAGCACCCGGAGAACAGCCCCTCAGCGTGACCCAAACTGAAGTGAGGAGGGTCCTAAAGAAGATTAACCCCCGTAAAGCTGCTGGCCCAGATAACATTCCAGGGTGGGTGCTGAAGTGTTTTGCAGACCAACTCTCTGAGGTGCTGACAGAGATCTTCAACTCCTCTTTAATCCAGGCAGTTTCTCCATCTGCCTGAAGGCCGCCACCATCATCCCAGTCCCCAAGAACTCCACAGTGACAGGACTGAATGACTATCGGCCAGTACCCCTCACCCCGCTAGTCACAAATCTCTTTCCTTGTGTGGAGTTTCCTCAGCTCACCTCTAACTTGATCTGCCTCCTGGTTGTTGTCTTTAAAGGCTCTCTTCTTCTTATTCAGCAGGCCTTTGACATCGCTGGTTATCCAGGGCTTAGCTGTTAGCAAAGCAGCATACAGATTTCACAGGAACAACCATGTCCACAGAAAAGTTCATGTAGCCCATCATGCACTGTGTAATCCCTTCAATATCCTCTCCATATGGCTCCTGCAGTACACTCCATTCTGTGGACTTCAAGAGGAGACCATTTCCTGTAGGAGCGTGTGGTTACATCCAAGTTATGGTCAGACTTTCCCAGAGGGGGCAGGGGTGTGGCGATGTATGCATCCTTCACATTGGCGTAAAGGAGATCAATTGTCCTGTTCTTCCTGGTGGGGCAGTCTAAGGTGTGAGCATTGAGTTAAGTGTAATGTGGTTGAAATCACCAGTCTTGCGATGGTAGCATATATGACGTCACATGCCATCTCAGTGTCCGCGCAAGCGGGAATGTAAACACAAACAGCAATGGCGTGTGACATCTCCCTAGAAACATAATAGGGATGAAGACTCACTGCCATCAGTTAAATATCCTGACTGCAGATTATCTCCTTCATTATCACATGTCCTGTGTTGCACCATCTGATGTTAACAAAAAGCACGAGTCCTCCACCTTTGCTATTGCCGCTCAGTTTAGCATCCCTGTCCGCTCTCACGGTGGTGAAGCCAGGAATGTCCACGTTAGCATCGGGAATGTTGCCGGTTAGCCACATTTCCATGAGGCATAGAATCAAATCAAATCAAATTTATTTGTAGCGCTTTTTACAACGGATGTTGTCACAAAGCAGTTTTACAGAATTTTGGAAAAGACAAAGTTTCAACAGGACTGTAAGAATGTACAGAAACCCCCTGGAGGGCAAGCCAGGGGCAACAGTGGCAAGAAAAAACTCCCTCAGAACTGAAGAGGAAACCTTGGGAGGAACCAGGCTCACCAGGGGGGACCCGTCCTCCTCTGGTCAAACTACCTACAAGTGATTATATTACTAATATTAATAGAAGTAATAGTGGTATTAGGAATAACTAGGAGTCTATGAGAACATCAGCGTAGGGTGGGCAGCTCGTCCAAGGCAGGTGGTGGCAGCTGGGGCATGGGCAGCTGGTCTGAACTGGGTAGCAGGAGGGCTCAGCAGTCAGTCGTCCTTCAGTGTCCAGCTGGACATATGGGTGATTGTATACTTGGAAAGAAAGCAGGGAGATGGAATTAGTTTTATTCTATCCGTTTGTACATAAACAGGGAATGTAAACATTTCCAGAGTGTGGCTAACGACTCCGGCAGATCTGACTATGACAGCTTAACTAAAAGGAGAGAACCAGAAGGACACACAGACACGGCAGCACTCTGAGACAGTCTGGCATCCCTCCGCTCCACCGTCCGCAAACCTGAGTGACCGCGTGCGAGCAGCAGGACGACAGCACCAGCATCTCAGTTTACTATAATTCCCTGTGTCCATGGACCCCTGGATCTGCTGCCTTTATCTAGGGGGGAACATTAGCTACCAAAAGCTGAACTGAACAAGTGAGTTTTCAGCCTAGTCTTAAAGATTGAGACTGTGTCTGAGTCCCGAACAGTTTCTGCTCGTACATCCTGACAGTAGTGCGTTACAGTAGTCTAGCCTACAGTAGTCTAGTACTAGTGTTTCTGCATCACGCAGGGACAGGGCATTTCTGATCTTGCCGATATTGTAAAGATGTAGAAAAGCTGTCCTAGTGATGCCTCCTGTGTGTTGATCGAAGGATAAATCTGAATCTATTATAACGCCAAGATTTTTTGCTGCTGATCCAGGTGTGTTTGGAAAGTCGGCGAGATTTAAGATTAAATCTGGTGATTTACTTCTTGCTAATTTTGGACCCAGAAGCAGAACCTCTGTTTTGTTACTGTTTAATAGGAGGAAGTTACGTGACATCCAGCCTTTCACATCTTTTAAACAGTCCTCCATTTTCTTTAACCTGTATTGGTCATCAGGCTTGGCTGATATGTACAGTTGAGTATCGTCTGCATAACAATGAAAGCTTACGCCATGGTTACTTATAACTGCCTAACGGTAACATCCATCCATCCATCCATCCATTCTCTAAGCCGCTTCTCCGTCAGGGTCACGGGGCGGGTGCTGGAGCCCATCCCAGCAGTCTTCGGGCGGAAGGCCAACGGTAACACGTATAGCGTAAATAATAATGGTCCTAATATAGAGCCCTGCGGAATTCCAAATCTCACTTTTGAATAATTGGAAGATAAATTGTTTACCCTAACAAACCAATAACGTTCTGATAGGTAAGATTTGAACCATGATAGGGCCGTCCCTGTGACTCCAACCTTGTTTTCTAACCTTTCTAAGAGAATATTGTGGTCTATTGTATCAAAAGCCGCGCTAAGATCAAGTAGCACTAAGAGAGATATGTAGCCTTGATCAGAGGCAAGAAGAAGATCATTAGTTACCTTAACTAGAACCGTCTCAGTGCTGTGATGTGGCCTGAATCCAGATTGGAATTTTTCATATATATGGTTCTTGTGTAGATATGAACTAAGTTGTTGGGCCACAGCTTTTTCTAAGATCTTTGATATAAACGGTAAGTTAGAAACAGGCCTGTAATTAGACAAAACGGTGACATCAAGATTTGGTTTCTTGATCAGAGGTTTTATAACCGCTAGTTTAAAAGCTTTGGGAACATGGCCCAGATTAAGGGACGAGTTTACAGTAATTGAGAGAGGGTTTATAATGACTGGCAATACTTCTTTGAGTAATAGAAGACTACATTCCTGGTATAAACGCTGACTATGAACCAGTGCCGCTAGTTCGTCTTGTTGTCCAGAGAGTTCACATCCAGCATTTCTCCATGCACTTAGCCTTTAGCTTAGCACCAGCTCTGCACCCCCAATAGGTCCTCCACAGCTCCCCCGGAATGTCAAATCAAATCAAATTTATTTGTATAGCGCTTTTTACAACGGATGTTGTCACAAAGCAGCTTTACAGGATTTCAGAAAAGACAAAGTTTCCACAGGACTGAAAGAATGTACAGAATGTACAGAAACCCCCCAGTGGGCAAGCCAGGGGCAACAGTGGCAAGGAAAAACTCCCTCAGAACTGAGGAAGAAACCTTGGGAGGAACCAGGCTCACCAGGGGGGACCCATCCTCCTCTGGTCAAACTACCTACAAGTGATTATACTACTAATATTAATAGAAGTAATAGTGGTATTAGGAATAACTAGGAGTCTATGAGAACATCAGCGTAGGGTGGGCAGCTCCACGACAGCACCAGCGTCTCAGTTTACTATAATGTGGTGCGTTGTGCCAGCGTGACCCTTTGTTCAAGCGCTAGCAGCTCTTCATGGGTGTAAACTAAGTAATTTAAGGCTCCATGTCCTCCATACAATCAAAACTGTCGCTAAAAAGTAATATACGCAAATAGAAAACGAGAAAAAGTAAGAAACATGAGTAAGAAAAGCTGTAACATGAAGGTGTGATCACCATGGACCCAGCAGAGTTAGAACTTATCAAAACTGCCCTGCAAAGCCAAGGTGCTGTTATTGGCCATTTTGAGCAGCTGTTACAAGACATGATGCAGCTGACCTTTCTGGTCAGGCACAGACTGAGGGGGTTCAGCCAGCCAGTGCAGTTTGACTGTGCCATCATCCCGCTTCCAGGCACCACACCACCCTGCAGCCAGTTGTTTGTGCTCTCGATCCCTGAACAAGCTGTGATGGATGATTACATCCACAAAGCTTTGGAGCTGGGTTTCATACACCCATACTCCTCTCCTGCAGGAGCAGTCTTCTTCTTTGTTGGAAAGAAGGATGGAGGCAACCCCTGTGTGGATTACTGTGGTCTCAACGCCATCTCCATAAAAGACCGCCACCCCCTGCTCTTCATGTCAACAACATTTGAAACACTGCAGCAAGCCACAATAATACACAAAAAAGAAGGGGGATGAATGGAAAATGGCATTCATCACCCCCCACTGGGTACTTATGAGTACTGGGTAATGCCCTCCAGGCTCATGAATGTCCCATCAGTCTCCCAGCACTTTATTAATGAAGTCTTCAGATTGTGCCTGGGTCATTATGCATATGTGTACCTCGACTACATGCTAATTTACAGTCGGTCCCTTGAGGAACATGAGCATGTCAGCCAGATCCTGCAACTATTACTGGAGAACCACCTATACCTTAAGCGGAAAAACTTGGTGCTTTATGTCTGTTTTATTCTTTTTGGACTTCGTGGTGTCCAAGGGCACCCTTTGCATGGACCCGACCAAGATCAGAACCATGGTGGACAGGCCCCGTCCTACCACTCTCTGGTTGGTCCAACATTTCCTGAGGTTTGCCAACTTCTTCCAACGCTTTATGAGGAAGTTCAGTTCTGTGGTCCATACCCAGAAGACCCCAGGGACTTTCGTTAGACCATTAAAGCCTAAAAGGCTTTTGAGGAGATTAAGGCATGGTTAATATCCTCCCTGGTCCTCCAGTTGCCTGACCTGGAGGAACTGTTTGTCATTGAGGTAGACACTTCAGAAGTTGATGTAGGGGCTGTACTCTCCCAATGCCTAGGTCCAGCCAAGAAGCTCCACCCATGTGCCTTGTTCTCCTAACTCCTTACCCCAGCTGAATGCAACTATGATAACAGGGAGCTTCTGGCTGTGAAGCTCACTCTGGAGGAATGGAGGCACTGGCTTGAGGGATCTAACCATCCCTTTGTGGTCTGGACCAACCACAAGAATCTGGCCTGTATCCAACAAGCAAAGTGTATCAACTCTCGCCAAGCCAGATGGGCGCTGTTCGTTAGCTGCTTTAATTTCTTGCTGTCTTATAGGCCAGGCTCTAAGAACACGAAGCCAGGTGCCCTGTCCAGAGAGTAGACACCTGTGGGGCCTGACCCCTCCCCGGAACCCATTATTCCTGCTCCTTTGATCTTGGCCCAACTCCGTTGGAAAGTGGAGACTGCCATCAGGGAGGTCATACAGTAGGAGCCAGATCAAGGAGGTGGTCCCCATGGTAAGCTGTATGTGCCTGCTGTATGTGGACCACTTCTCCAAGGCATACAATTTTGTGGAAGTGCCCAAGCTTCCATCTGCCAAGGGCACAGCAGAGTTTTTGTTACAGCATGTGGTCAGGATTCATGGGATGCCTAGTGATCTGGTGTCTGACCAGGGTCCCCAGTTCATTAGCCATTTTTGGAAGGCCTTCTGCTGGCTCATGGGAGCCTCTGTAAGTCTCTACTCCAGCTTCCACCCAGAGTCCAACAGCCAGACTGAGAGGGTCAACCAAGACCTTGCCCAGACCCTGCAGTGCTAATCTCCACCAACCCCTCCTCTTGGGTGGAGTATCTTCCCTGAGCAAAATATGCACCTTTACACTCTCTGGCATTTGTCCCTTGGCATGTCACCCTGAATGCCAATTTGGGTGTCCTCCACCCATGTTCACTGAAGAGGAGCGTGAGGTCAGTGCATGCTATCTTGGACCCAGAACTCATTAGGGAGTTCCACCAAGTGCATGTTGCCTGTGGACTTCTGGGGCCTTCCCAGTCTGCACTGCTAGCTGCCAGCAGACGGCGACAGCAGCAAGGGGCCATAACTTCAGGGAACTACAATTCCCAGAAGCCCTCAGGCTCCTTACCAACAAACTTGCAGGCTTCTCTACTTAAAACTGTGGTAAACAGTAATGATTTGTCACACCTTTGTAGAGGGGTGACCAGTATGGTACACAGACCAGGTGGGTATGTGAAGAAAAAGAATACAAAAAAGAAAAGAAAGGAAAAAGAAAAGAAAAGAAATGAGGGCTGAAAAAACTTCAGAAAGAAGAAAAAGAAGTCTAAAAATAAAAAATTGCCCCAAAACTACTGAAAATATAAAAAAGAGGCTTGAACTACAAACTGTTTCCAGCAATAGAAAATGTGTTTGCTCCACCCTATCTTCCCTTCATACTTAAAGTGGAAGTGTATTTTGTATTCCCAATGTTTTATTTCACATTTCTAGTTGCACCTTTTGAGCAGGCTGCTTTCAGAATTTCTTTTGCTTGCTGTTTGCTGTTTTTCCACCTCTTCTTTTCCCCTTCCTTGAGGTGTTTTACTAGTTGTCATCTGTGCTTCCCAGTAGCACAGGAGTAACTCTACAGACCACCGATCAGTATATCAGTGGTTTGAGCCTGGCTCTGGGTCACTGCAACATCCCACACTCACATTCCATCACCCCAATAAATATATTTAACACTTTTTCTCACTGGTTTTCATTTCTGCACTTGTGTCTGCCTGACAAAGTGAAAGTGAACATTATATTTATGCAATATATTTATTTTATCTGGTTAATTGTTCTGTCTTGTTATGAATTGTATTCCTGTGCTGTTTCCAGTATCACTAGTTTTTATCGGCATAGATTTTGGCACAGCATTCACTGGATACAGCTTCGGGTTTAAAGGAGCAAAACAGATTCGGCAGCCTAAATGGGGTGAAGAGTACGGAATGAACACCCCCAAAACTCCTACCTGCATTTTGTTTGATGAAAATAAACATTTTCTGAAGTTTGGCTATGATGCCATAATGAATTACACCAGACAGACACGGAGAAATGAAGCAAAGAAGCTTTTCCTCTTTGACGACTTCAAAATGGAGCTCTATGGCAAGGTATGACTGTAGCTCCAGAAAGTGCTCATTGCACAGTACTTTAATGAACAGACCAGTGTCCCAAATGGTAAATACTGTTAACGTGTTATTTTTAGTGTTATACTTAATACCTCAGAGTTAACTTTAACTGAGCTCAGCAGGTGCTCAGTCACACAGGTGATTATTTATTTCTCAGGTGTTGCACAGAGACTCAATGATGACTGCCAAAAACGGGAAAAAAATGAGAGCTATGAAAGTGTTCTCTGAGAGCCTGAAATTCATGAAAGATCACGCCCTGGATATGATTGGAAAGCACACAGCTGGAGTAACGTACTCTGCCTCTGATGCTACATGGGTTTTGACGGTTCCAGCCATCTGGAGTGCAGCAGCTAAACAGTTCATGAGAGAAGCAGCTACAGAGGTGGGCGTGATGATATTAACAAGAAATGGACACTGTAGAAATGCTACTGTAACATGATTTACATTAAATGTTTTGAGGTTTTGGCTGTTGCACCCAGCATTGCCCCAGAATATGAAGAATAATCTTAGGGATCTTTATGTTTAGGCTGGTCTGGTGACAAAATCTGAGCCTGAAAGATTGATTGTAGCTCTGGAACCAGAAGCTGCATCTGTGTGGTGTAAACAGCTCCCAAAGGAAGGTTTTATGGAAGGAGATCTTACAGAAGCAGAGACAATAGAAGAAGTTCCAGGAACACAGTACATGGTGGTGGACTGTGGAGGTCTGTAAAGATTGAGCTGTTTGTGTTGCTTTTCAAATTTATTTTACAATGATGTTCATTGGAATCTAGTAGATCAAAGATAAGTTACAGACATGAATAATAAACCACTTAAACAAAAATGTAGTTTTTAAATTCTGAAAGTGATGGACAAAGTAATACAGAATGTGTCATTGATACGTTTGGAACTTGGTTCTAGAGAAAACTATATGAGTGGGTCATTGTTCCTTTATAAAGGAAACTGTTAGAAAGTTAGAAACTGTATGTACTTATGGATCATTTAAGCCTGCATGGTGCCATATAGTCAAATGGTATTAAATTCTCTAACAGAGTTATATTTATGATTCCAACACAGAAACATCTAACGGAGCCAAAATTCCACTCATGGTTTATATAAGATTGTGAAATCTGTTTCTCTGAGCATGAAGTACTGAATGCTGCACTGTGCCTAATGTCAGTGTTACTACTATGGAATGTTTCTCTTGTTTTGGCAATTTTGACTCTTCATGTTTTCTCTTTTCAGGTGGAACCATCGACATCACGGTGCATGAGGTGGTGGAAGGGGGTCGTCTAAATGAGCTGCACAGAGTATCGGGAAATAACTTGGGTGGCCAGACAGTGGACAAGAACTTCATAGCATTCCTCAGAGAGATATTCTCTGAAAAGGTGTTTGATGAGTTTGAGGAAAATCATCCCAGTGAGCTGAAGAGGCTGATGTATGATTTTTCCATGTGTAAGCGTTATGAAGGAGAGGTGCTGGTGCAGTGTCCTTATAATTTACAAGAGCTAGCCAGGAAAGTAAAAGACATAGAAGACTATTTTGAGGGAAACCGTGATGTTGAATGGGAAAGTGGGTCAATACTGCTGTCAGGGACAAAGCTGAGAGCTTTACATGAAGACTGTATCCAAGGCATAGAGAACCTGATGGAAGATATTTTGGAGAAGAGTAACCTGACCATCAGGTATATCTTGCTTGTTGGAGGCTTTGCCCTGAGTCCTTATGTGAATGGCTTTGTTAAAGAGAAGTTTGGGTGTAAGTATAAGGTGCTCTGCCCTGTGGATGCTGCAATGGCTGTTGTGAATGGAGCTGTTATGTTTGGCAGGATGCCGAATGTGGTGGAATCACGGATCTGAGTACTGTGATGTTTGTTTTCACTGCCTGGAAAAGAATGGCAGGTGAAACTTTTTGATGAGGAGAAAGGGTACACCTTTAGTACACTGATGCAGCACTTTTACGATTGTGATATGCTAGATCGGTACTAACTGTACATAACCCAGTTAATTTAAGCTTAGTTTGTAATAAAGATGTTGGAGTGAATAAGTGAGGGTTCTTGCATCGGATTCATATTTCCCTTCACAACTCAAATCCTCAGCGGTGCACGCTCACTGAACTAAAATCAATGGCGAGCAACACTGGAACTCTGGAAACTAAAATGATTCAGGAATGATAAACATTAAATGGGCATTGTTACTGACTGTGTCAACAATTTGTCAATCTTTTTTCCCACAGTGCCAGTGTTGCATGCTATTGATTTCTGTTCAGTAAGTGTGTTCCCGAGGGTTTGGGTTATACAGGGGAACATGAGTTTGATATGGAACTGAATCAGACACTGGTAAGTGCCATGAACAGTTTACGGAACATCAGGATCTAGGGTCACTGCAGCAAACCCTAGCTGACCTTTATGTCACTCTGACAAAGTTGAAATAAATCCAGTTTAGTCATTTGGAATTCAGTGCATCTAAGGAATCAGGACTTGAGTGAATATTGTTCTTATCTAATATTATCTTCTAAACAGATAACACTATGTAACACAAATTTTGTTCCCAGCTTTTTAATGTTATATTCCAATTGCTTATGTCTAAAACAAATTAAAAATTGCTTACATTCATCATAAACTTTGCTTTTGTGACCACGGCAACGAAAATGATGAATTTTTATTATAGAAACAGACGATTTTGCATCTTCTCATTTATACAGTCAGACTAAGAACACTATAGGCATTGCAAATTTACACAGAGTACCAAAAACTGTTCAGAAGTGTGTGGTTTTCCAAGATTTACGACTATACTGCAAATCAGATTCACGAATCAATCCCCAAATATAGTCGCCCATCATGTTCTTGTTATATTGGCCTTGGTAACGGCATTCAAAGTTCATAATGTCCTGGTGGAAGTGCTCGCCTTGCTCCTCTGACGAAGACACCAGCTTTGATCTTTGCTTCAGACAGCTTAGGGAAAAGATCTTGGAGGTAATTGAAAGCTCTCGACTCCTTATCTAGAGCCCTGACAAATTGTTTTATGAGCCCCAACTTGATGTGTAGTGGTGGCATCAGCACCTTGCGTGGGTCCACCAGTGGCTCCCACTTTACATTGTTCTTCCCCACAGAAAAAACTTGGTGACGCTTCCTCTGTCCTGTGACTTGGACGCTTTCATCTAATAAGTTCCATTGCTTGAGCCTTGATGTCAGAAGCTCAGCGTTGGACTTGGTGAGACCAAGGTCTCTGATCAGATCGTTGAGGTCTTTTTGGTTAGGGTAGTATGGCTTCCGCTCCTCATCTGCACATGAAGAGAAATCGTGATCTTCAACATCTTCCTGGGTGTCTGACCTGCTGCTTTCTTCTGAAGGTGGTGTTGCTCTGTCTGGAGGTGTTGGTACAGGAAGTTCAGGGCAGTGTGGTACTGGGGCAATAGATGAATGAATGTCAGGATACATTACAGGCGTTGCATTTTTGCCAGTGCAACGTTTGGAAGGGTCCACCATGCAGAAGTAGCAATTTGTTGAGTGATCAGTTGGTTCACGCCAAATTCTTGGGACAGCAAAATGCATGGCTCTCTTCTCTCCCCTGTACCAACCTATAAGCAAACAAAATAAAATTTGGATTGAGAATTTGATTTAGGCCTATTTCACACTAATGACTAGTGGTATGTGCGATATTAACACAGTTTGAAATCTGTTATATATCAAACAATAAAATATATCTGTATATATTTGATATATTTAACTACAACATGTGAAAAGGTGTTAATTAAAGCTCTTTTAAACTTTAACTGATTTAAAATTTTTGCAAAATAAAAATTTAAATCTGAGAGTATCATTTATCCGCTTACCTTCAAGAGTTTTCTTGCAGTGCTCACATGTGAAATGAGGAGCCCATGGTTTGTCTTGGTCACCAACAGGCATGCCGAAGTATGCTTTGTAGGCCTCACACATCTTAGCAGATGCTTCCACAGAATACTTTTTCGCTCTTGTCTTTGTAAAATGGCCACATACGTAGCAAATTGCGTCTGCTGGATGTATGCAACCTCTTGATGCAATCTAAATTGACTAAGTTGCTGTGTACTATAAGGAAAATGTCTCTCCAAACTCAATAAAAATGGTCAATCTTTATTCCATGCAGCATCAAAGTACAAGAGTGTACTGAGGATTCAGCAGAGCAAGACTGATCACCTGGTAGCAGAGTAACACACAATATATACATTTGAAAGTAGTGGTCCTTCCTAAGCTCCTCCTGCAATGGGTGTGGGGTGAAGTGTGAATACTGTCGTTATCAGAATCTGAATAGAGAATGAATTCACACCTGTCTGTCCAGGTCAATTCCCCTTTGTCTGTGATGGCTGTTGCCCACTTACTATGCAATCCCAATCAATTAGATCATGTCTCTCCGTCTCTCAGGAAGGGCTATAGTGGCCCTATATAACTGTAGTTATACAGCTACCTACAATTCTGTACAGTCCCAGAAAGTTCTAGATAATTCTGGACAGTTCTAGAAACTTCTTGATAGTTCTCACAATTCCAGAAGCTTCTTAAGTATCTTAAAATATGGCGAATATCCTTAAAAATAGATCAATTTCAAAATATCATTGTGCTGATCACAAAAGTAAAGTTTACAGGGAATAATAACTTTTTTCTATTCATTTAGGGTACAAACAATCAGGAAAACACACTTAACAACTGGGAACAAATTTTTTTTTGAAAATTGTTACATGGTGTAACTAGAAGCTAGCTGTCATGGTTTTAAGGAATGTTCTACCATTTGGATGGTATGTGTTAATGTGAAATCTGATTAAAGAACTAAATTATGTACACACACCCACACCCACACATTTAAATATTCAAATTGTCAAACATATATATACACACACTATATTGTCAAAAGTATTCACTCACCCATCCAGATAATTGAATTCAGGTGTTCCAGTCACTTCCATGGCCACAGGTGTATAAAGCCGAGCCCCTAGGCCTGCAGACTGCTTCTACAGACATTAGTGAAAGAATGGGTCGCTCTCAGGAGCTCAGTGAATTCCAGCGTGGTACCATGATCGGATGCCACCTGTGCAGCAAGTCCAGTCGTGAAATTTCCTCACTACTAAATATTCCACAGTCCACTGTCAGTGGGATTATAACAAAGTGGAAGAGATTGGGAACGACAGCAACTCAGCCCCGAAGTGGTCGGCCACGTAAAATGACAGGGTGGGGTCAGCGGATGCTGAGGGGCATAGTGCGCAGAGGTCACCAACTTTCTGCAGAGTCCATCACTACAGACCTCCAAACTTCATGTGGCCTTCAGATCAGCTCAAGAGACAGCGTAGAGAGCTTCATGGAATGGGTTTCCATGGCTGAGCAGCTGCATCCAAGCCTTACATCACCAAGCGCAATGCAAAACGTGGAATGCAGTGGTGTAAAGCGCCGCCACTGGACACTAGAGCAGTGGAGACGTGTTCTCTGGAGTGACCAATCACGCTTCTCCGTCTGGGAATCCGATGGACGAGTCTGGGTTTGGCGGTTGCCCGGAGATGGTACTTGTCTGACTGCATTGTGCTGAGTGTAAAGTTTGGTGGAGGGGGGATCATGGTGTGGGGTTGTTTTTCAGGAGTTGGGCTCGGCCCCTTAGTTCCAGTGAAAGGAACTCTTAAAGCTTCAGCACCAAGAGATTTTGGACAATTTCCTGCTCCAAACTTTGTGGGAACAGTTTGGGGACGGCCCCTTCCTGTTCCAACATGACTGCACACCAGTGCACAAAGCAGGTCCATAAAGACACGGATGAGCCAGTTTGGTGTGGAAGAACTTGACTGGCCTGCACAGAGTCCTGACCTCAACCTGACAGAACACCTTTGGGATGAATTAGAGCAGAGACTGTGAGCCAGGCCTTCTTGTCCAACATCAGTGTCTGACCTCACAAATGTGCTTCTGGAAGAATGTTCAAAAATTCCCATAAACACTCCTAACCCTTGTGGAAAGCCATCCCAGAAGAGCTGAAGCTGTTATAGCTGCAAAGGGTGGGCCAACATCATATTAAACCCTATGGACTAAGAATGGGATGTCACTCAATTTCATCTGCCTGTGAAACCAGACAAGTGAATACTTTTGACAACATACAACACACACACACACACATGTGTGTATATGTATAAACTTTGAGGAGGGGTTTCATAATTTTAGTGCAGCGTTATATAACAGTTTTTGTTTGTTCGGTATTTACATATACAGAAATTGAAGATTTTGAGCTTACAGGATCAACTGAGTTGCAAAATCAACCTCATATGTTATAGATATTGCAGTTAAAACATTGTTTTTGATAATGCATCAAAAATACATTTGAAGACATTATTTTTGGTTGAATGTTCTGTTTTTTTCAGTTTCCTGTTCTGTTTATCTCAGTGTTCACAGTAGAGAAACAGGATATGATGGAAATGATTACTGTAACTCACATAACATTGACTGCACCAGTTTTTGGTCATACATCATAGCTATTTTATTTAAATAAAACAGGTAACACTTTACAATACAGATCCATGAAAAATGAATAATGGTCATTCATACGAAATAACATTGATTATTTGTTAATTAATATCATAGCTTGAAAAATGAATTAAATTGTTTTTATGGTGAAGTCAAAAGTGTAATGTCCTGGGCTCCTGCTAGGCCACCTCCAGCTTCTAGGGCTGGAAGAGAACAAACCAGACTAATTAGGGACGACTGTTGGCAAGCTCCCTATTTAAGGAGTGTACAACTGATTAGAACCCTTCTCCTACCAACCCTAACCCAGCCAACAAGAGTTCCCACCTTACCTGCCTATATAGGCATGATAGAATTCAACACCTGGGTTCAGCATGAAATGTGAGACTAAAAACTCAAAACATTTAACTTTACAATGGCAGCATAAATAAAGTCCATTACAAATATTCTCACAAGAGTTTTATGCTGGTAAATCTTCTGTCTGTATGTGAATATTTGCCATGTAGAACAGGCATGGTGGTTTATTGGGTAGAGATTACTAGCACATACACTCAATTAACATAATGATCCAGGTTCATCATTTGATACTTTTTACATTTGAGAATGCCAAAATAATCATCATTATTTGTAATCATCACATACATGTGTTGACTTCTGCTGGCAAACATTTGTTTCTTGAAGAAAAACAGGAGTGGAGACTTGAGGAAGAAGTTTAATGAATGCGCATCTTCCCAACCAAGAAAGTCTAACTCGGCTTAATCAAACATGACCTTATAGTCACTCAGGTAACCCTCATCCTCTAATTTTCTCTTTCTGTTAACGACCCCAAAAACCCCCCTACTTGATGGGCGGCTGGCTCTATATTTGTAATTTAAAAGAGGAATTTACAGTCTGCCCCATTTGGAAGACAGAATGTCTTCAACAAATGGCATTGTTAGATTGGGGAGCTATAGATAACCAGATGTGAAATACATTAACCACTGGGGGTCGTTACATGACAAAAGGACACAAAATTGCGAACGAGATTAACACAAAAGGCAAGGGAAAACAAAAGAATGCTCAAGAAAAGATACACTTAATAAAAGCAAATAAGTGAAATAAAATAAAATAATATTTAACACATGGAAATGTAAAGTTTTTTGTGCTATCAGCATCTAAATCAACAAGAAGTGGTAAGTGGCTGAAATATCATGGCTTCTGCTGGTTGCTTTGTCTGCGCAGAGTGTGGCCTGTTTAGCTTATCGCCCTTTTCCGCCTCTAGTGCCAGCTAGTTAGCTGTTTGGTGGAGAAGGTCGACCAGTTAGAAGTGCGCATCCGGGGATTATTAAGGGATAGACAGCCAGATGCAGTGTTAGCAACCCCCGGTACCCTAGGGAGAGTTAGCACCCCCTCGACTCCGGCGTCAGAGCCCTCACAGCAGGGCGAATGGGTGACGACTCGGCGGTCTAGCCGGAAAGCTAAGGCTAATGCTAACGCTGAGGCCAAAGCTAGCCCACCGGAACACCACGCTCCTCCCATTCGCGTGTCAAACAGGTTCGCCCCGCTCAGTGAAGCACCCACTGTGGAGCCTGTTAAAAGCACTCTGGTCATAGGAGACTCGATTGTCCGACACATCAAGTTAGCTACTCCTTTAGGGGCGCCAGCGGTTACAGTTAGATGTTTATCAGGAGCAAGAGCGCCGGACATTAGTGGCAACCTTAGAATCTTAGCTGATAAGAGATATTCGAGGATAGTCATTCGTGTAGGGGCCAATGATATCCATCTGCGGCAGTCAGAGGTAACTAAGGCTAGTATTAGAGAGGTGGTTAAACAGGCCCAGACGATGTCCGATGCTGTAATCTGCTCTGGCCCTATCCCAATGCGGCGCGGCGCTGAGGCCTACAGCAGGCTTACGGCGTTAAACTGCTGGATGTCCAAGTGGTGTTCCGAAAATCAAGTGGGCTTTATAGATAATTGGTTACGTTTTGAGGGCAAGCCTGGTCTTATAGGTAGGGATGGTGTCCACCCCACGCGGGAGGGTGCTGGCTTACTTTCGTGCAGCACAGCTCATAGTCTTTTAGTTAGTCGGCAGAGTAGTGTAAACCGCTGCTGACAGTCCAGAGCCGGGACCAGGCCGCAGACAGACAGGCTAAACCGACCGTCTGCGATCCGCCTTGAGGCGTCACCCAAGATTAACCTTATTGAGACTGTGTCTTTGCCCCGAATTAAAACTAAATTTAATCATAGAAAAACTCAATCAGTCCGTTTAAATAACCTAATCAACATATATCCATGTTCTGATGATCGCACTAACACCTTAGATCTAAAACTTGGACTACTCAATATAAGATCACTAAACTCTAAAGCAGTTGTCGTAAATGAAATTAGAAGCGATCATAAATTTGACTTTTTCTGTCTTACTGAAATGGGTTAGACCAGATGAATATTGAGCTTTAAATGAAGCCACGCCTGTAGGCTATAATTATGCACATAGGCCAAGACTATCAGGCAAGGGAGGTGGAGTCTGTATAATATACCAAAATACTCTCGATATCAGTCAGAAACAATGCGACACTTTTACTTCCTTTGAGGTCCTCTCTATTCACATCACAAATCCAGTCACAAAAAAGACGTTTTCATTATTTAACATTTACAGGCCACCAGGGGGCGACTCTGAATTTATAAAATAATTTAGTGACTTCGCTGCAAACCTGGCTGTGTGTAATGATAAAGTAATAATTGTAGGAGATATTAATATTCACTTTGAGAAGGTAGACGACCCATTAAAAAGGGCATTTACCTCAATCCTAGACTCTGTTGGTTTTACCCAAAATGTAACAGGGCCGACACACGACTGTCGTCATACGTTAGATTTAGTTTTGACACGAGGTCTTAACATAGACAAGCTTAATATCCTACAGCAAACCTCAGCGATCTCCGACCATTACCTAATTTCATATGAGCTACGACTGAGCCGTAATATATATACGTCACCTCGTTATTCAACAAAGAGTATAGAAATGCTCTCACTGAAGCTCGCTCAGCATATCTGGCCTCGCTGATCGAGAATAATAAGTATAATCCGAGAATACTGTTTAATGTGATTTCCCAAATCACACAAAATCAGGCAGGTACTGAACCAGAAATTCCAGCAACTCTCACTAGTGAAGTTTTTATGGACTTCTTTAATAATAAAATTGATAATATTAGACGACAAATTCAACCCACAGTATCAAATTCAAATCCAGCTTGGCTGCCATCTGACTTGGCTGATATAGAACAAAACACAGCTATAGAAAAGAGCCTGGAAACCTTTTATCCCCTCCCACAGCTGGAGCTAGAGAAGATGATCTCTTCTGCAAATTACACAACCTGCACACTCGATGCAATTCCATCAAAATTACTCAAAGAAGCCCTGCCAGTTATTATAAACCCTATCTCAACTATTGTAAACTCATCCCTTAGTCTGGGCCATGTTCCCAAAGCTTTTAAACTAGCAGTTATCAAACCTCTGATCAAGAAACCAAATCTTGATGTCACCGTTTTGTCAGAGAACCATAAGAACCATATATATGAAAAATTCCAATCTGGATTCAGGCCACACCACAGCACTGAGACGGCTCTAGTTAAGATAATTAATGATCTTCTTCTTGCCTCTGATCAAGGCTACATATCTCTCTTAGTGCTACTTGACCTTAGCGCGGCTTTTGATACAATAGACCACAATATTCTCCTAGAAAGGTTAGAAAACATGGTTGGAGTCACAGGGACGGCCCTATCATGGTTCAGATCTTAACTATCAGAACATTATCAGTTCATCAGTGTAAACAATTTATCTTCCAATTATTCAAAAGTGAGATTTGGAATTCCGCAGGGCTCTATATTAGGACCATTACTATTTACACTATACATGTTACCGTTAGGCACAGTTATAAGTAACCATGGTGTAAACTTTCATTGTTATGCAGACGATAGTCAACTGTGCATATCAGCCAAGCCTGATGACCAATACAGGTTAAAGAAAATGGAGGACTGTGTAAAAGACGTGAAAGGCTGGATGTCACGCAACTTCCTCCTATTAAACAGTAACAAAACAGAGGTTCTCCTTCTGGGTCCAAAATTACCAAGAAGTAAATGACCCGATTTAATCTTAAATCTCGCCGACTTTCCAGCCACACCAGCAGCAAAAAATCTTGGCGTTATAATAGATTCAGATTTATCATTCGATCAACACACAGGCGGCATCACTAGGACAGCTTTTCTACATCTTCACAACATCACCAAGATCAGAAATTCCCTGTCCCTGCGTGATGCAGAAACACTAGTACACGCCTTTATTACTTCCAGGCTAGACTACTGTAACGCGCTACTGTCAGGATGCACGAGCAGGAATTTAAACAAACTCCAACTAGTCCAAAACGCCGCAGCCAGGGTCCTCACTAAAACTAGAACATCTGATCATATCAGTCCAGCGCTATCATCACTTCATTGGCTACCTATTAAATTCCGTATTGATTATAAAATCCTTTTATTGACGTATAAAGTCCTACATGGTCTTGCTCCTGAGTACCTGCAAGACCTTATTTCTCATTATGAGCCATCATGACCACTCAGATCACAGAGTGCTGGCTTATTAATAGTACCCAGAATTCCTAAGGCTGCAGCTGGGGGAAGAGCTTTTTCTTATAAAGCCCCCAAACTCTGGAATGATCTTCCAGAAACTGTTCGGGACACAGACACAGTCTCAATCTTGAAGACTAGGCTGAAAACTCACTTGTTCAGTTCAGCTTTTGGTAGCTAATGCTCCCCCCTAGATAAAGGCAGCAGATCCAGGGGTCCATGGACACAGGGAATTATAGTAAACTGAGACGCTGGTGCTGTCGTCCCGCTGCTCGCACGCGGTCACTCAGGTTTGTGGACGGTGGAGTGGAGGGATGCCAGACTGTCTCAGAGTGCTGCCGTGTCTGTGTGTCCTTCTGGTTCTCTCCTTTTAGTTAAGCTGTCATAGTCAGATCTGCCGGAGTCGTTAGCCACACTCTGGAAATGTTAACATTCCCTGTTTATGTACAAACGGATAGAACAAAACTAATTCCATTTACCTGCTTTCTTTCCGAGTATACAATCGCCCACATGTCCAGCTGGACACTGAAGGACGACCGACTGCCGAGCCCTCCTGCTACCCACTTCAGACCAGCTGCCCACGCCCCAGCTACCACCCCCTACCTTGGACGAGCTGCCCATCCCATGCTGATATTCTCATAGACTCCTAGTTATTCCTAATACCAATATTACTGCTATTAATATTAGTAGTATAATCACTTGTAGGTAGTTTGACCAGAGGAGGACGGGTCCCCCCTGGTGAGCCTGGTTCCTCCCAAGGTTTCTTCCTCAGTTCTGAGGGAGGTTCTCCTTGCCACTGTTGCCCCTGGCTTGCCCACCAGGGAGTTTCTGTACATTCTTACAGTCCTGTTGAAACTTTGTCTTTTCCGAAATTCTGTAAAGCTGCTTTGTGACAACATCTGTTGTAAAAAGCGCTATACAAATAAATTTGATTTGATTTGATAACATAAATCATGAAAATTGAATCATGAAAAAAACTAGAACACCCAACATAAAGGCAACTATGACAATCACTGTATAGATTCTATTCAAAAACACTTAATGCATAGTTAACTGGGAGAAATCTGATGTTAACAATTTTTTAAAAGTTTTAAGGCCTAGGTATCACTAAGAGGCCTTATGAAATGCTAGAAATTTCAATTTGATCCGTAATCTTATCAGGCTTAATGGAAAAATTATGCTTTACTCCACTTTGGACTGCATGTATGGATACTGCCATACTATTGTCCATTTAATGATCTCATAGCTCTACATTTACATCATTTGGCTGACGCTCTAATCCAGAGCATCATACAATTTGATCATTTTACACAGGTAGGCGAAGGTGGTGTTAGGAGTCTCGCCTGAGGACTCTTATTGGTATAGTGTAGGGTGATTGTCCAAGCAGGGGACTGAACCCCAGTCTACAGCGTAGAAGGCAGAAGTGTTACCTGCTACACTATACCAACTGCTCTATGTACCAGCCTCTTAGTCCTATGTATTATGCAGCCAGAGAGTACCAACAAGACCATTAAAACAGTTAACACAACCATTCCCAGTTTCATGAGCATAGCTTTGCATTCTCCAGAAAATAACCATGACCATCAGCTTTCTACAGTACACTCACCCCAGTATTCTTAACAAATTAATCTCTTAGAACTTCCAATCTATCCACCATGCTAGTAAAGTTTCTTGGTAACACTTTACAATACTGTTTCGTAGTTAATAAGTAACTGTGGCATGCGCCTGCCCCACCACGAACTGAAAAGTGGTCAGCGTACCTTTAGTTGGGTTTTTTTCGTATGGTTTAATGTAAAATTAAAGGAATGGATGCTGCTGGAGGCAGGGTTCAGTCTGCTTTCACTAAGATTTTCAACTCTTTAGCCCTCGCTCTTGTTGCTGCTGCTCATCCCTCTCTCACTCTGTTCCCTCTCAGCTCACACTGCTAGCCAGATCAGCATCAACTAGCTCTCATTAACGGCAGCACCTGAGCCAAGAGAGAACGAGAGCTCGCTGCTCCACCTCCTCATCACTGCCCCACAGCTGGCAGTTTGGCCACTGGGGTCGAATTTGAGGTGTAGTGAAACAGCCTTACCACAGTATATACCACAGTAACTAATTAGGAACTAAGCAGGAACAAAGGAGTACTTCTGCATTAACACTTAACTAATCTTAACTACCAATGACTACTAGTTAACTACTTAGTAGGTAATAGTGAACTAAAGAATATGGTAATTTACTATTAACTAAACAATAACTACTGAGTCTCATAGATAATTACTTGGTAACTATGGTTTCTTAGAATAATTACTCATACATTACATACTCATTCAACATTAACTGCTCAAAAGCTCAATCTGACAAGGTTCCTGCGGAACTAATAACTGATGTAGTTTATTCCAACATATACAAAATGAAATAATGGTAACTCTTTATTAATGAACTAGGATGATCAGGAACAGTATTATAAATTGAACTACATTAGAAATAATAATAAAAAAAAGAAATTGTGTACTGTAGTACAAAAAAAAGTTTAAAAAAAAGATTAAATTCGCTTTTTTTTATTTGTAACCCGTCCGAATGTGAAAACTTCCCTGAGTTAGCAAGCTCTATCACTGAAATAACACACCCAAACAAAATTAAATCAAAACCTGTCATTACTACTGAAGGAGAAAGTCTCAGAGCTGAGAACAATCACAGTATGTTCTGCAAGTACATTAGTTACACATATTTCTGTTTTATATCTGAGGCACAAAGTTTTACTGCCTATTAGCTTAGCTCACATTAGCTAAATTAACTAGGTAGCTAGCATGCATTCATAACAGAACATCAGCAGCTTTAGGTTTAATTAAGCCCTAACATGCGTTTATAATTCATGGTAAAACATACACTGTACAAGACGAGCATACCTACTTAGCTCCGATTAGTTAGCAAGTCAGCTAACTGTGTCTCTACATTAGTAATACAGTCTGAATAAAACCTTGAATCTGAATTAAAATTCTCACATTACTGGCCCAGGGGTCTGTCATGAGTGTGCTTCACTCATCATACGTCAGGATATACAGCAGATCAGAATTAAAATATGAACAGAATTCTCAAACTAAACGACTGAGAATGCAATATTAACTGCTCCCCTTTACTACCATTTGCAAAAACCTCATGGGCACTCAACAGAAACACCAAAGCTATCAAAATAAGAGTCCTGTGCAACTCTAATGTTAAATGTAAGTTGATTCAATTCAGCTGAAGCATGTTCAATAGAAAAATGTTTAATATTTTAAATGTCAGACTCTCTACATGTGTCTGGTACCACTACTACAAAAACAAAACAAACAAACAAAACTAACAAAAACAAATTGGAGTGGTGAGATCTTGAGAAGATTGATATGGAGTCAAAATTTTTCGGAATTTAAAAATGAAAATGTCCCCTTTCCTCTAAAATATTAAGTCACCTAAATATAAAGCAAACAATATACATCCATTTTCATTATTAAATGAAAACATTTTGATCTGCCCAGAGAAGTCGTCATGATAAGACCAATTAGAATTTAAAATAAAATATAAAATAATATAAAATATAAATATAAAATATAAAATAAAACGGCTGGGAAGAGAAGGTTCAACCAGTTTTGAAAGTGGACGGAGATCGCCATGATTTACTCCACGGATGGCTTTAGTGTCATGCTGCCGAGCACGATTATCTGTCCCTATAGTCGGGATCCGCGCATCAGAGCCATCACAGCCATAACTAAACGAGGGTCCTCTTTTTGAGCGGTGGGTGTAACATGGACGTTGAGCAATTCCAAGTGTCCGGCAGAGATTATATGACACGGAATCCAAGCGTGAATGGCAGTCGAGGTGTGTAAGTTCAGTTTGTGAGTAATTAAACATTTCCAGAGTGTAAAAAACAAAAATGAACAGCGCGACTCAAGGCCAAAAACAAAAGCTCTGGACACCGGCCGTGGACATGACGGAGCAGACTGAACATGCCAGAGCTCAGACCGCGCAGGTTAGCCAACCAAAACCCACTACACCACCAGCCAAGACTGTGAGAAGCACAAGCAGAAATGCTGCAGCTACCACAGAACAAACTGGCAACAGCAACGAAGCAAGAGGGCACAAACACACTGACCACAGGTGCGGTCACAGTGCAGGAGAAGAGGAAGAGGGCTCGCGCAGGTGTGTCGTAGGCTTTATCACAAAGCAAGATTCAGCAGGAAAGAAAAAAAAACAGCCACAAGAAAAACAAAATAAACAAAACACCGACGAGTAGCGGCAGCCAAACGCGCACAGTGTACACTCAACCAGGAACCAGAAGTCGATGTGTCATATGTCCTGGGACATAGAGGAGATACACTTTTAAACATCTTATGAAGGCATATAGTAGTTAGATAGGATCTGTAGAAAAATTTCTAATTCTACTCTTGGATATTGACAGAGGTGCATCCAGGAAATATTTTCTTGTGGATATTGTTCCATGTATCATCATCAAATGTAATAGAAAGATACCTCTCCCAAACATACCTTAATGAATCATAACACGACATACTCATATTAGACAGAATAGAGTAAATATATAAGAGATTTTGCATAAAAAGCCGTTTGGTAAGAAGCTTCTCCACATCATTCAGCTCCCTGCAGAATGTATTATCCTTACATAGGGAAACAAAGTGGTGCAACTGCAGATACTTGTAGAAATCTGAGTTTGGAACCTTAAACTGAGTTCTTATCTGCTCAAATGACACTAAATCTTGATTATATATACAGGACAAATCTATTATTCCAGACATCGAGCTATTAAATGGAAGAGACTTTAACTCCAATGGCTTGCAAAATGAAGATTCGATTTCCACCCATCTGGAATTGTGCCTGTGCAGAAACCAAGATGCCATTTGTTTAATTTGTGCTGACCAGTAATAAAGTTGGAAATTAGGTAGTTTTGAAAATTTAATTTGAGGTTTCTTTCTATTCCATATGTATTATTTTATGCTGGCATTTATATTTTTAAAAAAGCTGGAAGATATGTAGCAAGGGAGGGTTTGAAAACAATAATTAAGTCAAGATAGTACGTTCATCTTTATGACATTTATTCGGCCAAAAAACAAATTTGAGAGGGAAGTCCAGACACACAGATCTTCTTCAATTTTGCCCCAAAGTGGAGGATAATTGGCAGTGCATAAATTGTCCAGTTTGGGAGTAGTAAATATGCCAAGATATCGGAATCCCATATCAGTGATTTGAAAAGGAGATAACTGTCGTATATCAGCACCCTGCGAGATATTCATGGGTAAGGCCAATGATTTACTAAGATTAATTTTATAGCCAGACACTAAACTATAGTCTGATATCAAATCTAGAATAGCCTTAACAGAAATGCCTGGGTTAGATAAATACAAAAGGACATCTGCATAAAGAGCAATATGATGATCTTCTCCTCTCCATGGATCACCACCTTATTGTGGTGGAGGGGTTTGCATGCTTGAATGATCCTAGAAGCTATATTGTCTGGAGCAAAAGCTCCTGGTAGGGTCTCCCATGGCAAACTGGTCCTAGGTGACAGGTCAGACAAAGTGTGATCCAAAATTCCCCCTATGAAAATAATAAAAAAACAGGACTTGTGTACCTTGCCAGGAACAGGGTTACCGGGGCCCCACCCTGGAGCCAGGCCTGGGGGAGGGACTCGCCAGCAAGTGTCTGGTGGCCGGGCATTTACTCAAGGTGCCTGGCCGGGCCCAGCCCGAAGGGGTTACATGAGTCCCCCCTCCCATCAACCCACCACCAATGGGAGGGGCAGTAGTAGGGGTTCGGTGCTTTGTGGATCGGGCAGTGTCCGAAGGCATGGGCCTTGGCGTTCTGATCCTTGGTTGTTGAAACTGGCTTTTGGAACTTGGAATGTTACCTCACTGGCGGGGAAGGAGCCTGAGTTGGTACGCGAGGTTGAGAGATACCGGCTAGATATAATCGGGCTCACCACAACACACAGCTTGGGCTCTGGGTCCAATCTCCTTGAGAGGGGCTGGACTTTATTCTTTTCTGGAGTTGCCCATGGTGAGAGGCGGCGGGCAGGTTTGGGCTTTCTCATAGCCCCTCGACTCGGCGCCTTTATGTTGGGGTTTTCTCCGGTGGACGAGAGGGTAGCTTCCCTATGTCTTCGTTGGGGAACAAGTCCTGACAGCTGTCAGCGCTTATGCACCGAACAGCAGTTCAGAGTACCCAGCCTTCCTAGAGTCCTTGGGAAGGGTGCTTGAAAGTGCTCCTCCTGGAGACTCTATTGTCCTACTGGGGGACTTCAACACTCATGTGGGCAATGACAGTGTGACCTGGAGGGGTGTGATTGGGAGGAATGGCCTCTCTGATCTGAACCCGAGTGGTGTTCAGTTTTTGGACTTCTGTGCAAACCACAGTTTGTCCATTACAATCACCATGTTTGAACACAAGGATGTCCATAAGTGAGAGATGCCGTCAAGCTGAAGAAGGAGTACTATCGGGCATGGTTGGTCTGTGGGACACCAGAGGCAGCTGGCAGGTATCGACAGGCCAAGTGATCTGCGGCTTCAGTCGTCACCAAGGCAAAAACCAAAAAGGAGTTTGGTGAGGCCTTGGAAACTGACTTTAACTCGGCTCCGAAAAGATTCTGGCAAACCATCAGGTGACTCAGAAGGGGAAAGCAGTGTGCCACTAGCACTGTATATAGTGGAGATGGTGTGCTGCTGACTTCGACTGAAGAAGTCATTGGGGGGTGGAAGGAATACTTTGAGGACCTTCTCAATCCCACTGACACATTCTCCAGTGAGGAGGCAGAGTCTGGAGACATGGGAATAGGCTAGTCCATTACTGAGGCCAAAGTCATTAAGGTAGTTAAAAAGCTCCTTGGAGGCAGGGCTCCAGGGGTGGATGAGATCTGTCTGGAGTTCCTGGGGCTGTCTTGGCTGACATGCCTTTTCAACATTGCGTGGATGTCGGGGGCAGTGCCACTGGATTGGCAGACTGGGGTGGTGGTGCCACTTTTTAAAAAAGGGGGACCGGAGGGTGTGTTCCAACTACAGGGGAATCACACTCCTCAGCCTCCCTGGTAAGGTCTATACAGGGGTACTGGAGAAGAGAGTCTGGCTTATAGTCGAACCTCGGATCCAGGAGGAGCAGTGCGGGTTCCGCCCTGGTCGTGGAACACTGGACCAACTCTTCACCCTCTCCAGGATCCTAGAGGGCTCATGGGAGTTTGCCCAACCAGTCCACATGTGCTTTGGCGATCTGGTGAAGGCATTCCACTGTATTCCCCGTGTATTCTGTGGGAGGTGCTTTGGGAGTACAGGGTACATGGCTTCTTGCTACGAACCATTCCGGCCCTGTACAAACAAAGCTGGAGTTTGGTTCGCATGGCCGGCAATAAGTCTGACTCGTTCCCAGTTAGAGTTGGAATCCGTCAGGGCTGCCCTTTGTCACCGATTCTATTCATAATTTTTATGGATAGAATTTCTAGGCGCAGTCAGGGGGCGGAGGGTGTCCAGTTTGGTAACCTCAAGGTCACATCACTGTTGTTTGCAGATGATGTGGTCCTATTGGGGACATCAAGCCGTGAACTTCAGCTTTCGCTGGATCGGTTTGCAGCCGAGTGTGAAGCGACTGGGATGAGAATCAGTACCTCTAAATCTGAGACCATGGTTCTCAGGCAGAAAAGGGTGTAGAGCCCTCTCTGGGTGAGGGATAAGCTCTTGCCTCAAGTGGAGGAGTTCAAGTATCTCGGGGTTGTGGTGGAAATCGCTGGATGACAAGTAATAATGAAGGTCTCTGAGTCTGGATCAAGAGTGAGTAGCAAGTTTATTAAAAATGATCATAACAAAAATTTATTCTCTCTCCCCTACCTAATCTTTCACTGTGTGTCTTGCTTCTTTTAGCTTTCTGTTGTTCCCCCACCCTTACGTTCCTCTTATGGCAGTAAGCATTAGTCAGCATTGTTCTCAATCGTACACCTTTCTCCTACATGTTTATCTTATACGACCTGTTTACAGCAAGCAGCCAAGCCAAAACATCCAGATTCGACCCATAGCCTTGTGGCTAGGCGACACTGCCTTGCTGCATCTATCTTCCCACTCTGCTTCTGTTCTTATAGCAAGGTCACTTCCCCTTATCTCCTGAGAGGCAAAACAATCCCGCTACCTCTCGGCCACTGTGACATTTAGAATCATCCTTAAGCATAAAAGCTCAAAAGTCATATTTCAACACTATTAAATACATTTCCACGACAATTCCCCCCTTTGATTCTAAATCAAGCTCTAAACTCTACTTTCCCTCATTAAATAATTGTCACAAGTTCAAAGAATCAGAAGAAGGGTGATTTTCATCATCCACAAAGTCCATCTGTAACATGTGATATTGAGCAGTAAAGGAGCGGGCAACCATGGCAGAAATGCAATTAGAGATGCAGGGAGCAATACATATCACAAGGAGTAACACACATATAAATGGTATTAACATAGTAACAATCCAGTGTCCCCATGGGCCCATCAGAGATGTCAGCCAGCTAAACCAGGAGTCATCTGCAATTGGCGGAGGCTGAATGCCTGCTCGCATGTGAGCAATGAGATCAGACATATTTCTATAATAATCTGGGAGTGAGAAACAACATGAGGTGTTCAATACCTTACAGACCCCTCCTTCCTTAGCCAGTAAGAGGTCAAGAGCCATTCTGTTCTGCAACACGTCTTGTCTAATTGCAGCCATCTCAGTATTCACTAAGGTGAGAGCTTTCTCTGTTTCATTGGCCAAGACTAGTATCTGCCATGCCAGGCCATTTATCTTATTCAAGGCTGCTGCTGTGCCTCCCCCTAAGAACACAGACCACCACACAGCTGTCCCTGGGGAGGTCCAGGGGTCAGTTAGAGTGTATCCATTGTAAGTTGAGGCACCTCACCTAGTCCTAATGGGCTTATGGAGCACGGCTAAATTGGGAACTACTATGGCGGGAGTACAGCACCCTCTCCAGTTATACTGCGATGCAATTGGGAACCCAGTGTAGGCCGATTGACCACAGACCCAGCTTACCGGACCCAAGGTTTGGGTGTACATGAGTAGGGTGCAGTTAGTAGACTGGAAATAATGGGTGATGTTACCAGTAGAGACAGAACAATTAGTATTTTCTAGATTTAGGGCAGTAAAATTGACCCAGCACTGGGTGTGACCTAAGATGGGGCCATCTGGGACACCTACTGAACACAAGCACATGGTAGCATTATAAGTGGGTATTACAGAAAAAGATATGTTTTGAAACTGCGGTGAATATCTGGGACCATTCGTTTCACAATCATTGGGTCTATGTGCGATAGCTTGGGTGCCATTAGTGGCCCATACAGGCATCCGCCCAGTCAGTAAATATTCTTGGGAAACATTTAACATGAACCCCACCCCTGTGTTCAGTCCACAGTCTGACATGTTCTGGATCAGTGGAGCAGCCGTAGCATTGTCTAGTGGTGTTGGAACCTGTATGTGAGTATGCATTTGTGGCATACTAAGCAATGTCTGTTGGGGTCCACAGCATTAGCTGCCACAACAGACATCATGCAGGCTCTGTTACCTCCACACTGTTTCTCAGTGGTCTCCCAGGCTCCTGCCAGGGAGACGAGGCAAAGCAACAGTGTGATGTACATCATGTTGAAGTCGTTTCCTCAGGTGTCGTTGGAGCCCTCTTACAGTGAGTGTGATGTACCCACATTCCTCGTCCTTCCACCTTGACTGCAGTGTGGGTGACCAGAAGCACTTGGTGAGGTCCCCTCCACTTGGGCTGGTTCCACCTCCGCCTCCTCAGGTCCCGGATCAGCACCCAGTCACCCGGCTTGTGGTCATGGAAGGGCTGGTCAGCTGCTTGAGGTAGTACTGCTTTCACCTGCTTAGACACAGACAGAAGCGTCTCATAAAGTGAGACGCAGTAGGTCGTGAGAGAGTGGTCAAGCAACTGGTTATCGAGTTGGGGGGGGGCCTATTCCCGTGTTGGGAGGCCTGCCAAACACTCTCTCAAATGCACTTAGGCCAGTTCTCGTTTGTGGTCTGGTTCTACTCTGCCAAAGGACCAAAGGGAGACATTTGACCCAGTTAAGGCCTGTTTGTTGTGTCATTTTTGTGAGACCATTCTTAATGGTCCCATCAGCCCTCTCTACTGCCCCGGCGCTGGCGGGGTGGTAGCTGCAATGTTTTCTCATATCTATTCCTAGATACTTGGTCAGGCTATTCAAGCCTGTGTGCACAAAGGGTTTACCATTGTCACTTGAAACACGTTGTGGCAGGCCCCATCTGGGAATTATTTCCCTGAGGAATGCTTTGGCCACTTGTGAGCATGTGGGGACGAGTGGGAGATTCTGGAGACGGGTTCACCACAGAGAGTGAGTCGAACACAGCCTTATGAGTTCCAATTCCCAGGTGTATTTAATCGTGGGTTCCAGCATACATGAGCAAATCACCAACATTTAGAGCAAAAACAAGAAAAAAACTGTATAAAAACAGAACAAACATCTAAAAAGTACTCAAGACCATAAAGACTTATATGCAGCACTTCCTGAACTGAGACTGGCTAACAGCAGCCAGCAGGTCTAGCCATGAAGTTATCTTAGGTCAAACACAGGAACACAGACTCACATCAAGACGGACCGACCAACCACAACGACCTCATTTCCTCTAACAGGAAGCCCTCTTAAACCGGTAGCCCCACCCCCAATTAAGCTGGGCCATACCATTACTACCGGCAAGGGTTACCTAAAAACACAAACATGACATACACACACTACTGCAGTAACAAAAGGATACAGACATGTCATATTGCTTTAGTGCACTTATTTATTAAGAATAATTAATTATATGTCCATCAATTTTAATATGTCACCACCCCCCTCCCCCCGCCTTTAGTAGGCCGAGGGCCCTTCGGCTACTACAAGAGAAGGAGCTGGCTTGGCCACCAGTCCCCCTGGAAATCCCAAAGGAGCAGGTAAGTATAACATTGTATATAATTTCTCTAGAATCTGTCGGTACTGGCATCATCACACCACTGCTTCGCCATCCTGGGTACCTGTGGGAAAAGCCTCAACCCATTCGCTGAACATGCATAAACAGACCAGGAGGAACCTTTTCCCTTCTGCTGGAGTTAATTCAACAAAATCAGTTTGCCAATGTTGGAATGATTCTGTCGCTGGGGGGTGACCCACAGACTGTTGTGACAGAGGTTGTGTGTGTTTTGTGCACATACTAAGCATGCTGAACAAAAATTTTGGGTGAGTGTGGAGAGTCCAGGTGCATACCAGTGTCTTGCTAAAATTTTGGGTGAGTGTGGAGAGTCCAGGTGCATACCAGTGTCTTGCTATCATGTCCATTATCCCCCCTTTGCTCATGTGACTCCTCCCATGAGCAATAGCAATTAACCCTTTCATGTATGCTTTAGGGAGACATGGTCTGTTCGTAGCATTGTGTACCCATACCTTATTTTGTTTAACACACTTGGATTTGGACCATTGAGCCCGCTCTGCCGGGGTAGCAGAGGACTGGATGTCTTGCAGAGTAGGTTTCTCTTGGTCTGTTACAGGAAGCTGTGTGGCGGCGATCGGCTCTGTGCAGGCAGTATGTTTTGCCACATGGTCTGCGAAAGCATTTCCCTTACTCACAGGGTCATCTGCTGAAGTGTGTGCTGCACATTTGACTACTGCAATTTGTGATGGTAGCAATAAGGCAGAAAGTAATTCATTAATGAATTTGTGATGTTTTATTTTAGAGCCAGAGCTTGTCAGAAAATTCTTTTGTTTCCACATGTAACCGAAGTCATGTGCCACGCCCCATGCATATCTGGAATCCATCCAGACCGTGAGCGTTTTGCCTTCTGCGAGTTCACAGGCTTTAGTTAACGCAATAAGCTCTGCAGCTTGTGCTGAATATGAGCTAGGAAGGCTCTGTGTGTGCAAAATATCCATAGCAGAGACCACAGCATATGCAACCCGATTTATTCCCATCTCATCTTTGCTGGCTGAACCATCAACGAATAGTTCTAACTCTGCGTTCGGCTGTGGCTCGTCTTTGAGATCTATTCTGGGTGTGCATGCATGTAACAGCAGTAGCTGGCAATCATGTGGCTCTCCATCTTCTGGAGTAGGCAGAAGTGAGGCTGTGTTTAGAGCAGTGCAACGGCGCACTGTAACATTGGGCAGGTCCAGCAAAGCTGTATGGTAATGCAACCATCTTTGTGCGGAGAGGTGTGCAACCCTTTGGTCCTGCAAGATGTTATGCACTGAGTGTGGAACCTTGAGTGTGAGGGGGGCATACGCAACTAAGTCTCTAGAGGCTACTAGAGCCTTTTCTGCTGCTGCCACTGCTCTAAGGCAAACTGGCAGGCCCTGAGCTACAGGGTCCAATTTGCAGGAGAAATACGCCACTGGGCGTAACTTATCCCCATGTTTTTGTATGAGGACTGACGTCATATAGATGCCTTTCGCATCCACCATTTGTACAAAGGGTTTTGTTGGATCAGGTATACCCAAAGCAGGCATGTTTTGCAAAGCTATCTTGAGCTGTGTGAAAGCTTCCTCAGCCTGCTCAGTCGACTGCAGGCATGTGGTATTCGTGCTTTTTGTTGGGATGATTTCCCTCAGGGGCCCCTCTTTCTCAGCATAAGATGGAATGAAAGTGCGACAATATGAGCACATACCAAGGAAGGACAACAGTTGTTTCTTAGTCATTGGTTTGGGAGTTTGGCAAATCGCCTGTATTCTGTCTGCTGCCATTCGCTTTTGGCCTGCAGTGATAATGTGGCCCAGAAAGGTGACCTCTGGCTTGCAATACTGCAATTAGTTTTTGCTGGCTTTGTGCCCATTGTTGGCTAGGTGCTGCAGCAACTGCTGAGTGGCCTGTTTGCAGAGCTCCCGTGAGGGGGCGCTCAGGAGCAAATCATCCACATACTGAACCAGCACCACCTCTTCGGGTAGTGTTAGTGAAGCCAGGCTATCTCTCAAGGCCGTATTATAGATGGTAGGCGATTCGCAATACCCCTGACAAAGACGTGTAAATGTGTATGCCTTGCCTTCAAATGAGAATGCAAACCAGAATCTGCTGTCAGGGTGCACTGGCACACTGAAAAATGCATTGGTCAGGTCCACTACTGTGTAGTGGGTGTGGTCAGTGGAGATTTGGGACAAAATGGTGTGGGGGTTTGGAACCTCTTGGGCTCTGGCTTGGACTGCTGCATTTACTGCTTGCAGATCTTGAACAAACCTCCATTCCTCCCGGCCGTGTTTCTTTACTGGGAAGATTGGTGTTCTTACTGGTGAGTCTGGACATGGAACTATTACCCCTGTCTGGAGCAGTGCTTGAAATACAGGCTTAATGCCCTTAATTGCCTCAGGCTTCAAAGGATACTGGGCCTGCCTGGGTCTGTATGCCGATTTGGGAGTGATCACAACTGGTTCACAGTCTTTAATTAGTCCCACATCATATTTACTGGACGCCCACAGTTGAGGAGGAAGTGAGGCCAGTTCTAGTTCCTCCTCCTCTGTGAGCGTGGCAGCCTGCACCAATGGAGGGGGGCCAAATAGCTCCCCAGTGCACTCCGTTCTCACTCTGCATTGAAAAGGGCACTTCCACGTTTTCGTGGAGGCGCTGTAATGTACATTAAGGCGCTCTGTGTCAATCCAATCGTTAGCCTTGGCCACTCTCAAAGCCCATGGTCCAAAGTCTCGCCATGGGAGGGTGTGTTTAAATCTGGCTAGGGAGATGTGTGGGTACGAATTACCTACTGTGAACAGTTCGCACTGAGCTTTTGTCAGTGAAACTTGGGCGGCCGCCATTTTGTCGCTCCATATGAGTGCTGTAGTGGCAAGGGATTCTGTCATTTGGTTAAAAAACTGTTTCTCATAATCATGATCTGGGCCTCGACTGATGTGTGAGGTGCAATGCACATCTTGAGTTTTCCATTGCAAAGATCCTAAAACTGTTTGTTGGGCTTTTGACAGAAAATGTTTAACAGTTTCCCCTTGTTCATCACCACAGCACCACATGTAAGCGTATCCCGGGACTCCTGATGCTAATTGAACCATGCATGGTTGTTCTAGAAAATCTATGGCTAGTCCCTCTAGTGAGCTAATCAAAGTGCATCCCAATTTACACATTAGATCCCTAGCTAACAGATTTACTGGGCAAACGAAAGATATTAAGAAACAGTGCGAAAACACTTAGAGAGCACTGGAGAGGCACAGACACTTTCTCTCTAACTACTTCTCCCCCCACACCTATTAATGCTTGATATTTTCCCTGCTGTGTGTCACAATGAAGGTCATTCGTTCTAATCACCGAATGCCCTGCCCCACTATCTACCAAAAATTCCAAATCCTTCCCTTGTACCGTTAACGTTATCTTTGGCATGCTTAAAGGGCATGTTGTCAGCTGCTGCACTAATGAAAAATAGGGAGAAGATGGCACTTCCCTTTTTGGTGTGTCAGTGGATCCCGCCTTGCCATCCTGCCCCTCCACCGCCCGTCACTTCTCTTGAGTGGGCTGTCCTGGACAGTCTCTGACGAAATGTCCAAGTTGGCCGCAGTTATAGCACCTATTCTCCCATTCACCCATCTGATCCACACTTGGTTGGAAGGCTGGCCCATTGCCAGCAAATCCTCTCCCTCTGCCTCTGCCTCATCCTCGACCCCTCCCCTGTCTTCTCCCTCGGCCTCCTTGGCGTGGAGCTCTGGTGGGGAGGGCTGCAACTTGCTGTACCTTTGTCAGCATGGCTTGATCCATCGTGTCTGCTCATTTTTTCTCTCTCCTCTTTGTTTCTGAGTTGAGGAAGCTTTCATGGTGTTTGGCATGATCCTCAATGACGCTGAGAGGCTGTCTGACAAATCCCACACAATGCTGTTTTATGGCGCTAGACAGTTCTGGCTTCAGTCCCAATAAGAAGCTATTACGCAAGTGTGCTTCCCATGGGCCCACGTGCTCTGCATCATTCGCTCTCTGTGCAGGTGCTTCCAGCCCGCTGTAATCTGTGTGCACTCTTGTCAAGCGGACTAGATAATCTTGGACAGTCTCCCCATCTTCCTGCTTACATGCAGCTATCTTCCCCATGTTCACATGCAGAGGGAAAGCAGCCTCTAGGCGAGTTCTCAGATCCCTTATCATATTCCGATAGGGAGCATTGGGGTCCGGTTGGCCAGCTGGTGGCTGATAACTGGGGGCTGCCGGGCGAATGTCTCCATCTGGCCAGTTCCGGTCGATCTTGCAGTAACTGGACCCCAGCTTCCTGAACAAGATGCGTTTTATCTCATTCGCAGTTGGGCGACAAGACATAACAAAGTCCTCAAATTCCTCTCCAAACCTTCGACCTCCTACTTGTTGAGGGTCGGATAAACCAGAGGCAGCTTCCATTATGTTCTTTTCAGTCCAGTATCGGTGGACTAATAATGGGCCTTCAGGTCCTGCAATTTCCACCGTTGGAAAACATCCACTCGGAGCCTGAACTGCTGTAAGAACATTCCCCTCTATGTTGTTCTCATTACGGCTTCTGGTGTGTGCAGCCATGGGTGACCACACGGGAGGAGGCTGCTGCTGTTCAGGGCCGGTCGGGGATGGGCTGGTCTGCGGAGCCGCTGATGCGCTCTGTTAGATCTCACCCAGGCCTGCCCTTGCTGGTGCGTATGGGCTAGGCGTTGCAGGTGGTGGCGGTGGTTGGTTGTATGGCGGTGGAGGTGGTTGGAGCATCTCCGGTGGTGGTGGTGGGAGCATCTCCGTTGGTGGTGGGAGCATCTCCGGTGGTGGTCGTCTCGGTGGGGCGGCATCGAGGTCAGGATCAAGCGTGACTGAGACACGCTGAGACACAGGGTTAGTTCCCCTTCCCCCCCTCTCTCTCTCACTCTCTCTCTTTTGTGCTTCATCCATCCAGAACTCTACTGCTTGTAACATTTTCTCTTTATATTTCTGACAATGCTTAGTTATTGCCTTTGGGCAGCCAACTGGTGGCTGCTCAAGTCTTTTCTTGAACGTGCTTAAATACTTCACACTGAGGCTCCCAGTAGTAGGGAATCCGAAATACTTTATCCACAACGGGACATACATAATGCTATCAGTGCCATAATCCTGGCCCATCTGACTAAAGAGAGCCGCAGTGTGAACTTTAGGATTAAACTGTAGGTCTTTAGTTACCTGGGATCCCATTTTGCTCTCTCACTCGATCTTGGCGGCTCAGAGAAATTTGGCCCCAACAACCAAGTCTCACCTCCCTTTTTATCCCTATATCCCTATTTAATACCCAATCAGCACCCTGTACTATTGGTATTACTTATGCACTCCTCCCCACGGTCCGGACCTATTGCTCTAAAGATACGTCTATCAGTAGAGGCCTCGCTCTGACCAGGCTAGTCTTTTCTGATTGCGCCGATTGTAAAGAAATAGCTGAGCCATAAGGCAAGGCTCTCGATTTACCGGTCGATCTACGTTCCCACCCTCACCTATGGTCATGAGCTTTGGGTAATGACCGAAAGAACGAGATCGTGAATACAAGCGACCGAAATTAGTTTCCTCTGCAGGGTGTCTGGACTCTCCCTTAGGGATAGGGTGAGAAGTTTGGTCATCCGGGAGGAGACCCCGGGGAAGACCCAAGACACACTGGCGTGACTATATTGCCCAGCTGGCCTGGGAGCGCCTCGGAATCCCCCCCGGAGAGCTAGTGGAAGTGGCTGGGGAAAGGGATATCTGGGCCTCATTGCTTAGAATGCTGCCCCCGTGACCCGAACCCCGGAGAAGCGGAAGATGATGGATGGATGGATGGATGGATGGATGATGATCTTCTCCACCAATCACAATGCCAGAAGAGAGTGCACTACCTCTGACTGACTGAGCTAAGGGTTCAATTACTAAGGAAAAAAGAAGAGAAGAGAGCGGGGACCCCTGGTGACAGCCCCTACCTACTGGGAACATTTCAGAATGAAAATTGTTAGTGTCAACTATGGCAGCTGGGTGTCAGTAGAGTGATTTAATCATTTTAATAAAAACTGATCCCATGATGGATTTCTCCAATAGCGCAAATAAGAAATCCCAGTGGACCCTGTCTAAAGCTTTTTCAGCATCTAGAGAAACAATCATTGCAGGATCTGTAATTCTACTAAGATGGTCTATGATACTGAGAGCTTGTTGCACATTGTCCGATCCATATCTTGATCTAACAAATCCTGTTTGATCTGCATGTATCAGGCGTGATAATAAACCCTCAAATCTTCGAGCAAGTACTTTAGCAATAATTTTGAAGTCCACATTCAGTAGACTTATTGGTCTATAAGAAGAACATTACAGTGGGTTTTTATCTTTTTTAAGAAGCAAGCAGATGGAGGCAGTTCTCCATGAATCTGTCATAACATTATGTTCGTGAATGTGAAGGAGTACAGGCATAAAAATCAGTGATAACTCAGGCCAGAATTTCCTATAAAACTAAAAAATGAAATTCGCTTCCCAGACCTCCTCCTCAGTGAACACCACACCAAGGTCCATTTTTCAGCGTCGGTAAATGCTTATAAAGAAACCTGATCCAGATAGGCTTCAATATTTATACTGTTCTCGGGCTGTGATGAGTAGAGATTTTTATAAAAATCTCTAAATGTTTCATTGATTAAATGTGGGTCATATGTAAGGCTACCATTGTTCATTCTGATTGCTTTTATGGATTTCTCCATAAAAAATGAAAAAAAAAAAGGTCCGCCTTTAGCTGATAAGCCAATAATCTACTTGGTCTATTTCCATACTCAGAATTTTTGCTTAGTTAAGAAAATAAGCTTCTTTATATAATTTGTGTAGTGGAGGTTAAACTGAGCCATTGCCTTAACCATCTTGTTCCAATTAATTTGATTAGGTGTTTGTTTATTCCGCTGTGCTAAACAAAGAATCTCATTCTCCAGAGTCTCTCTTCCTGTGAATTTTTAATAAAAGAGCTCTGGCGAATTATATGGCCACAGATGGTTGCCTTAGTGGCATCCCATATTCTGCATGGGGACACTGGAGAATGTTGATTTTCTAACCAGTAATATTTTATTGAACCCCGAACTGATTCACAGACAGCATCATTGTTCAGCAATGACAGGTTAAATTACCACTTTTTAGTCTTTGGCAAAGCTACATTAAAATTACAATTCAAATAAACCGGACTATGATCAGAGAGTAAAATAGGACCAGTTTTACAAATCAAATCAAATCAAATCAGATTTATTGTCACATCACAAGAGTACAGGAGTACAGGTGAGTGAAAAACTTGGGTGCAAGTTCCCACTGAATGCAGCGACAGTATTTACAACATGGAGTAGAATGGAGAGAAGATAGTAATAATCATAATAATAAGTAGAAGAAGAAGAACAAAAATGCATACATATAAATTAAAATAAAAATTATATATATATATATATATATATATATATATATATATAATATATATAAATATATATAAATATACAATAAACTAACTTAAACAATAACACAGACATACATTATATGCATAATCTTATTGCACTGAATGTTAGGTAAAAAGTCATAAAATATAGATACTGCAATGCTGTGTACATGTGCAATAATCTATGTATGTGTGTAAGTGCGGAGATAGTCCAGTAGGTGACTTAGAGTAACTCAGAGTAAAGTGCATGGTAGAGAGTGAGACCGAATGTGCAGTATAAAGTAAAGTAAGTGGAGTGCAGGGTAAAGTGCAGAGTGCATTGAGTTCGTATGGGGTGGCAATGGGGTGGGTAGGGCAGAACACTGTTCTACTGTCTGTTCCACAGTCTGGTCGCCTGGGGGAAGAAGCTGTCTCGGAACCGGTTAGTTCTGGTCTTCAAGCTTCTAAGCCTCCTTCCACTCGGCAGCTGTGAAAACAGGCAGTGGCTTGGGTGGGAGGGGTCCTTCATAATCCTTCTGGATTTCCTCAGGCAGCGGCTGATGTATAAATCCAGAAGGTTTGGGAGCTGAACTCCGGTGACGTATTGCGCTGTGCGTACTACCCTCTGCAGGGATTTCCTCTTGAGGGCGGTACAGCTCCCGTACCAGGTGGTGATGCTGCCAGTCAGGATACTTTCCACAGTGCAGGTGTAGAAAGTCCTGAGGATGCTGGGGTTCAGACCAAACCTCCTCAGCCGCCTGAGGAAGTAGAGGCATTGTTGGGCCTTCTTCACCACCCGTGTAGTGTGTTCTGTCCATGTCAGATCCTCGCTGATGTGAACACCAAGGAACTTAAAGCTGCTAACCCTCTCTACCGCAGTCCCATTGATGGAGATCGGAGGGTGTACTCTCTCCTGCTTCCTGAAGTCCACGATCAGCTCCTTAGTCTTACTGACGTTTAGAGAGAGGTTATTCTCCTGGCACCAGTTTTCCAGGATGTTAACCTCCTCTCTGTAGGCCGATTCATCGTTGTTGGAGATCAGGCCTACAATCGTTGTGTCGTCAGCAAACTTGATGATGACATTGGAGCTGTGTCTGGCTGTGCAGTCGTGGGTGTACAGGGAGTACAGGAGCGGACTGAGCACACAGCCCTGAGGGGCTCCAGTGTTGAGGGTCAGAGAGGAGGATGTGATATTGCCCATCCTTACCACCTGCCGTCGACCCGTCAGGAAGTTAAGGATCCAGCTGCACAGTGTCCTGTTCAGACCCAGATCCCGGAGCTTGATGTCGAGCCTTGAGGGAACGATGGTGTTGAATGCTGAACTGTAGTCCACAAACAGCATTCTCACATACGTATCCCTCTTGTCCAGGTGGGAGAGGGCATTGTGCAGGGTCAGGGCGATCGCATCGTCCGTAGATCTGTTCCGCCTGTATGCAAACTGGAGTGGGTCCAGGGTGGCAGGCAGTGAGGAGCAGATGATATCCCTGACCAGCCTCTCAAAGCATTTGCTTATGATGGAGGTTAGGGCAACAGGTCTCCAGTCATTCAGACCGGTAGTGCTGGCTGTCTTAGGAACTGGCACAATGGTGGCCAGTTTGAAGCTTGCCGGCACGATCGAGAGAGAGAGTGAGGTGTTATAAATGTCTGCATACACTCCTGCTAATTCCTTAGAGCAGACTTTAAGCACTCTCCCGGGTACGCCGTCTGGACCAGCTGACTTGCGTGGGTTCACCCGTTGGAAGGCTTTGCGCACATCAGCTTCGGAGACAGAGGGTGGGTTGGGATCAGCGGTGGGCGGGGCACTCTCCAGGCACACAGCGTGATCTGCCTCGAAGCGAGCGTAGAAGTGGTTCAGCTCGTCTGGCAGAACAGCGCTGGTTTTGGACCGACTGCGAGAGCTTCTCTTGTAGTCTGTGATGTTGTTTAGCCCCTGCCACAAGCTCCGGGTGTTGGCTGTGTTGAACTGTGCTTCCACTTTCTCTTTGTACCCGCGCTTGGCTGCTTTAATGGTTCTACAGAGAGCATAGCTGGCTTGCTTATACTCCTCCGTATTCCCAGATCTGAAAGCAGCACTGCGTACGCTGAGAGCGGAGCGCACGTCACGGTTCAGCCAGGGCTTCTGATTGGGGTAGACGCGGACTGATCTGGAGGGCACTACGTCATCCACACACCTGCGTACTCGTCAATGCTGTCTGACGAATCACGGAACATCTCCCAGTCCACGTGATCAAAACAGTCCTGAAGTGTAGCGTCTGATTGGTCACCCCAGCGGCGCACCTCCCTGATGGTGGGCGGCTCCTGTTTCAGCCTCTGCCTGTAGGTTGGCAGGAGTAAGATGGAGGAGTGATCTGATTTGCCGAACGGGGGTCGGGGGAGGGCTTTGTAGGCATCCCGGATGTTTGTGTAGCAGTGATCAAGTGTCCGGTCTTTCCTCGTGAAACATGTGATGTGCTGGAAAAGTGTAGGACAGAAAGTTGTACAATCCATTACTGTATGTATATGACTAACAGACATAAAAATATAATCTAATCTTGAGTATGATTGATGTGGGTTGGAATAAAATGTATAGTCTTGGGTCGAGGGGTGCCGCTCTCTCCATATGTCAACTAAGCCAGAATAACTGCAGACTTCTTTAAGAATCTTAGAAGATTTCTAATTTGATGATGGGGCAAATGAAGATCTATCTAGTGTATCGTCAAGAACACAATTAAAGTCTCCTGACAAGAGACAGAATCCTTTACAATATTGACTGAACAATAATATGTGAGACATAAAATGAGGGCACTCTCATTAGGGGCATAGACGTTCATTATAGTGATAGACTGTCCCAAAATGGAGCCAACAATTAAAATAAAATGGCCTTCAGGATCTTGCATTTCAGTGTCAAGAATGAACAGAATGTTTTTGTCTATAATAATAGCTACGCCCCATTTATTGGCAGTAAAGGAAGAAAAATAAACTTGACCTACCCAATCACGCTGAAGTTTAACATGTTCTATATCAGTAAGGTACATTTCTTGAAGCATTCCAATCGATATGTATTATTGCTTGTATTATGATGTATAAAAGGTATATACTGTGGTGAGAGTGAGAAGATAAGCAATTATATGGTAGAACAAAGTGAAACAAAAAACAACATAACAATAACATCACCTTAGCCTCCATCCCAGCCCCATCCCCAAATGACGGAGCAGTTTAATCAAATCTAACTGGTTACCAAAATCAAACATTGGACAAAATTAAGCCATCAAGGCCTCCTGAAGTCAACACTAACAAAGCTAAAACACATTATGAACCAGCAAGATTGTTTGCTATTAGACCACTGGAAAAATTATACAATCCACTTATCACGTCCATTTGTCAGCCACCCAATAAAAAACAAAAAAAAAACACTTCAACAAAATGTCTTAAGGATATTGGGGGTAAGAATATTGCTGTTTTTAGAGTTCAGATTTCTCTGAAAATAAAAATGATAAGGCTAGGAAATTAAGTCGTCATGACAAACATAGCCAAGGCAAACTCACTCAGATCCGAGGGATTCCAGAAAAGTGGTGGCTTGGATTCTTGGAAGTTTGGATCCTTAAACAGTCGGATCTGTCCTTCATGAATGCATCTCAGCCTGGCAAGGTACGCAAATCCACAAAACATGTCGCGCTGTACCATGCATTTCAGTACTGAAGAACCGCTGATGACAAGTCTGCGTAAAAGCGAAGTCATGAGCCTTGAAAAGATATCTCATGTTTCTTAACCACACCTCTCAAAACGGCCTCCCTGTCTGGGTACCGCAGAAAACGGACAAGGATGCTCCTAGGTGGAGACCCTGAGGCCTGTTGCTGGAGTGAGAGAGCAGTGGTCACGCTCTGTATCGAGGGGATGAAAATCCTGAAGAAGATCGACCCAGGAAGGAAGCATTTCTCCAAGACACTGAGCTAGTGGTGTGGAACCCTCGGATCTTTCAGGTAGGCCGATAAATTTTGGATTCTTCGATCTACCTGTTTTCTATGTCATCGGCCTTTGCTTGAAGCTGGTCCACGATCGCCGCCAGTGTCGCAGCTAGTTTGTCATTAGCATCCTCGCCCATGGAGATTCTCTTCTCGGCTGCATTGAGCCTACTTTCGGTCTGTTGAACCCGCTGAGTGAGGTTGATGATGGCACTTTCCATAGATGAAATGGAGGAAGCGATTGTGTTCAGTTGCCCATCCATGATATACAGCCATGATCCAACAGATTCAATCTCGGCGAGGATCAAGTCTGAATCAGACAAAGCTGCGTTAGCATCCATGTTAGCTTCAGCAGCTAACTTACTCGTCACTTACTGATCTTTTTTCTTCCCTCTTTGAGGGCGAGATGACATGAAAATTGGAAAATATTTGTAAATTTGAGAATCTGACAAGCTTCAGAGACAGACTGTGATACCTAGTCAAAATCAAAAAATCTTTTTCAGTGAAAAAAGAAATGTTTTAAAAAGTTTGGGAGCGGAGTGAAGTTTCAGGTGGCCATTTCCTACCAGACCATGTGACAGTCCCATCAGAGAATTTTAAATGCGAGACATATAGACCAGTCACCTTCTTGATAGAGATATCAGGATTAGAGCTATTTACAGCTAGGGCTTTTTTTTTAGCAAATATTTGACCAGGACAGATATTTTGCAGTCTAATTTGGGAAATCCATACATTTCAAATCAATCTAAAAAATACATTTTCATTCCATATATTTTCAGGTTAAACAGAACATTTTTTTGCAGTGTCAGATTTAAGAAACAAATTTGCCCTTTAGTTTAAACAAATTAGAGACATTTTAGTATGCATCATTGAAAGAGAGGAAACACACCTAGATCTCATGATTGCACTTGCTTTCAGTCAGTTTCAGGAAATTAATTAAATAAATAAATAAATTCAGCCAAAGTTCCAAACAGCTGGGAGGGGTTTGCCAGTACTTCATCTATTTCAATAATCAAATATGACCAAATATTTACTAGGGAGTTTGGATCACCTATTAAAATTTCTGTCTTATTAGAGTTGAGTTTGAAAAAATTACCTGTTGGAAGGGTTAGCTGACAGTGGTGGAGAGTGGTGGTGTACAGTTCTACCATGTAGCATTCTTGCATATTGTGAGACATTTTGTACACAAGTACTGTGGATTGATTAAGGATAAATATAGCTCTGTTTGGGACTTTCCCAGGGAGGCTGAGCAGGGTGATACCCCGATAGTTCTAATAAATTAAGTCATGCAATTATGTCAAATGAATAAAGCACTAGAACCCATAGAAAGAAATTATAGTTAATGACAGCATATCAAAAATTAAGTTAATTTGTACAATAAAAGAAACATTTATGTACCAGTTTACAGTTTAATAGCATTTAATACCTCAATGGCTTTTATACCATTGAGCCTTTAGTAAAGGTTCAAGAGTTTTATTGTCATGTGTACAGCAGAGCAGGCAGTTGCACTGTACAATGAAATTCTTACTTTGCTGTTCCACCATTCAACAAATATAATCTAAAGAGAATAAAATATAAGAATAACTCTAAAAACAGTAGTAAAAAGTAAAAGTAAAAAATGTACATTATACGCAAAGTTGAAATAAAATGAAAGTTACACGTGCGTATGTGCAAATATGTAGAGCAGCTGTTCATAAAGTGCATCAAGTAACATATGTAAACAATAAACAGTAGAGTTCAGTGCAGTAATAGATATAAACAGTAGAGTTCAGTGCATTAATAGATGTAAACAGTAAATAGTAGAGTTCAGTGCAGTAGTAGATATAAACAGTAGAGTTAAGTGCAGTAATAGATGTAAACAGTAGAGTTCAGTGCAGTAACAGATGCAAACGGTAAACAGTAGAGTTCAGTGCAGTAATAGATGTAAACAGTAAATAGTAGAGTTCAGTGCAGTAGTAGATATAAACAGTAGAGTTAAGTGCAGTAATAGATGTAAACAGTAGAGTTCAGTGCATTAATAGATGTAAACAGTAGAGTTCAGTGCAGTAACAGATGCAAACGGTAAACAGTACAGTTCAGTGCAGTAACAGATGTAAACAGTAAAGAGTAGAGTTTAGTGCAGTAATAGATGTAAACAGTAGAGTTCAGTGCAGTACTAGATGTAAACAGTAGAGTTTAGTGCAGTAATAGATGTAAACAGTAGAGTTCAGTGCAGTAACAGATGCAAACGGTAAACAGTACAGTTCAGTGCAGTAACAGATGTAAACAGTAGAGTTCAGTGCAGTAATAGATGTAAACAGTAGAGCTCAGTGCAGTAACAGATGTAAACAGTAAACAGTAGAGTTTAGTGCAGTAATAGATGTAAACAGTAGAGTTCAGTGCAGTAACAGATGTAAACAGTAAACAGTAGAGTTCAGTGCAGTAATAGATGTAAACAGTAGAGTTCAGTGCAGTAACAGATGTAAACAGTAGAGTTCAGTGCAATAATAGATGTAAACAGTAAACAGTAGAGTTCAGTGCAGTAACAGATGTAAACAGTAAACAGTAGAGTTTAGTGCAGTAATAGATGTAAACAGTAGAGTTCAGTGCAGTACTAGATGTAAACAGTAAACAGTACAGTTCAGTGCAGTAACAGATGCAAACGGTAAACAGTACAGTTCAGTGCAGTAACAGATGTAAACAGTAAACAGTAGAGTTCAGTGCAGTAACAGATGTAAACAGTAAACAGTAGAGTTCAGTGTATTAAGAGATGTAAACAGTAAACAGTAGAGTTCAGTGCAGTAACAGATGTAAACAGTAAACAGTAGAGTTCAGTGCAGTAACAGATGTAAACAGTAAACAGTAGAGTTCAGTGCAGTAACACATGTAAACAGTAAACAGTAGAGTTCAGTACAGTAACAGATGTAAACAGTAAACAGTAGAGTTCAGTGCAGTAATAAATGTAAACAGTAGAGTACTGTGCAGTAACAGATGTAAACAGTAAACAGTAGAGTTCAGTACAGTAACAGATGTAAACACTAAACAGTAGAGTTCAGTGCAGTAATAAATGTAAACAGTAGAGTACTGTGCAGTAACAGATGTAAACAGTGTTGTTCTAACAGCAACAGTACAGCGTAGGTAAGTTGCAGTTATTGAGTGGAAGGTTAAACCAGGTGAGACGGAGGGGGAGAGGCAGTGAGTGAGGTGTTCACCAGCCTGATGGCCTGTGAATAGAAGCTGTTGGTCCGTCTTGTCATCCTGGACTTCACATTCCTGTAGCATCTGCCTGAAGGTAGGAGTGTGAAGAGTCTGTGCTGGGGGGTGTGCACTGTCCCTGATGATGTTGTGGGCCCTCCTGATGACCCTGGTGTGAGTGTGATAAAAGTCCTGCATTGGGGGGGACGGCTGCTCCTGAGATGGACTGGGCAGTTTTGATCACACGCTGGAGAGCCTTCCTGTCCTGAGCAGTGCAGTTTCCATACCAGACCGTGATGGAGCTGGTAACACTCTCGATCGTACTCCTGTAGAAGGTGCTGAGAATTTTGGCTGGCATGCCAAATTTCCTCAGCCTTCTCAGAAAATACAGTCGCTGCTGGGACTTCCTGATGACGAGGTGTGTGTTGTGAGACCAGGTGAGATCCTCACTTATGTGGATGCCGAGGAATTTGAAGGTTTTCACTCTCTCCACCTCTGTCTCACCAACATACAGTGGTATGTGTAGCTCCCGCTTCCTCCTTGGATCAACAATCATTTCCTTCGTCTTGTCTGCATTCAAGGAGAGATTGTTGACATGACACCAGGCCACCAGCTCAGCCACCTCCTTCCTGTATGCTCTCTCGTCCCCACCAGTGATCAGTCCAACAACTGTAGCATCATCAGCGAATTTGATGATGCTGGTGTTGTTCTGGGAGGCCACGCAGTCATACGTGAAGAGTGTGTACAGAAGGGGGCTCAGCACACAGCCCTGGGGGACCCCTGTGCTGACTGTTCTTATGCTGGATGTGTGGTTGCCAACTCTGACTGACTGGGGTCTGTCTGATAGAAAGTTCAGCACCCAGTTGCAGAGGGCAGGTGTCAGTCCGAGGGTGAGGAGCTTTTCTGAGAGCTGAGCTGTAGTCAATGAAGAGCATTCTGACATGCATGTCCTTGCCCTCCAGGTGTGTGAGGGCTGTGTGAAGGGCTGTGTTCACTGTGTCGACCTGTTCCGTCGGTATGCAAACTGAAGAGGGTCTATAATGTTTGGAATGGTCTCCTGGATGTGAGTCATGACTATTCTCTCGAAGTACTTCATCATGATTGGGGTGAGTACAACAGGGCAATAGTCATTTAGGCTTGTCACAATGCTTTTCTTTGGGAGGGGTATGATGGTGGTTGACTTGAAGCAGGGTGGCACAAAAGCTTGCGTGATGGACAGATTGAATATGTCCACTAACACATCGGCCAGTTCTGATGAACAAACCCTGAGTGCACGCCCAGGGATGTTGTCTGGGCCGGCTGCTCTCCGTGGGTTTATTCTCCTCAAGGTCCTGCACACATCCACTGATGACACAGTGAGTGATGTGTTCGTGTGGCCATAGTGTCTCTTGGCCGGCCAGGGTTGAGGACCTTGAAGTGAGCATAAAACTCATTTAGCTCATCCGGTACCGTAGTGTGGCTGTTTGTGACCGCCCTGCTCGTCTGCTGGTAGTGGGTGATGTGCTGTAGTCCTTGTGACATGCGCTGGGAGTCCGTGGTGGTGTAGTAGTCTTCCAGCTTCAGCCTATACTGTCTCTTGGCCTCTCTGATAGATCTATGCAGGTCATATCTGGACCTTTTGTAATCTTCAATGTTGCCTGAAAGAAATGCAGCATGGCGGGCACGTAGCATGGACTGAACTTCACCGTTTAACCAGGGTTTCTGGTTGGGGTATTTTTTACAGCGCCTTGTAGGGACAACACTTTCAATGCAACTGCTGATGTAGCCCATTACCCCAGAAGCATGGTCCTCTAGATCAACAGTATGGAGAATATGGAGATGTGATCGGACTGTCCGAAGTGTGGCCGAGGCACGGCCCTGTAGGCCCCCCTCACGTTGCTGTAAACTTGGTCGAGTATGTTACTCTCCCTTGTTGGAAAGCCCACGTGCTGATGATACTTGGGGAGGACAGTCCTCAGGTTGCAGTGATTGAAGTCGGCGGCAATAATGAATGCGGCGCCCGGGTGCGTGGTCTCTTGTTTACTGATGGCGTCATGCAGCAGCCCTAGCACCATGGCAGAGTTCGCGCGTAACGGGATGTAAGCAGCCAGAATGTGCGCAGAGCTGAACTCTCTAGACAGATAAAAGGCTCTGCACTTCACCATCAGCAGCTCTAAGTCAGCTGAACAATGTTTTTCAACAGTCTTTACGTCCGTACACCACCTGTTGCTCACGTAGATGCAGAGACCGCCGCATTTGTTCTTCCCCGACGCTGCCGTGCGGTCCCCACGGTGAACGGAGTGCATTTCCAGCTGGATTGCCGAGTCTGGCGTGCTGTCCGAGAGCCAGGTCTCTGTGAGGATAAGAGCACAGCACTCTCTGATCTCACGCTGGGTTATAAGCTCATCCAGCTCGTTTTCGAGGGAGTGAACATTAGCTAGCAGCAGGCTAGGTAGTGGTGGTCGTGTAGCCCTAGCCTTTAGCCTAGCATGTAGCCCACCTCTCTTGCCCCGCTTCCGCTTTGGCCGCTCTGTTCGTCAGCTGCGCCGCTCACCCGAGGCCGGTGCTGCTGCGCCTTGCCGGCTGGTGCCAGTGGAGTGCGAGCGTAAGAGAAAGTTGAAGTCCATACATCCATCCATCCATTATCTTCCGCTTGTCCGGGGTTCGGGTCGCGGGGGCAGCATCCTAAGCAATGAAGCCCAGACCTCCCTTTCCCCAGCCACTTCCACCAGCTCTCCAAGGGGGATTCCGAGGCGCACCCAGGCCAGCTGGGCGATATAGTCGCGCCAGCGTGTCCTGGGTCTTCCACGGGGTCTCCTCCCAGGTGGACTCGCCTGTGACCCCTCCCGAGGGAGGCGTCCAGGAGGCATCCTAACCAGATGCCCGAACCACCTCAGCTGGCTCCTCTCAACGTGAAGAAGCAGCGGCTCTACTCCGAGTCCCTCCCGGATGACTGAACTTCTCACCCTATCTCTAAGGGAGAGTCCAGACACCCTGCGGAGGAAACTCATTTCGGCCACTTGTATTCGCGATCTTATTCTTTCGGTCATTACCCAAAGCTCATGACCATAGGTGAGGGTGGGAACGTAGATCGACCGGTAAATCGAGAGCCTCGCCTTATGGCTCAGCTCTTTCTTTACCACAACAGACCGGTAAAGAGCCCGCATCACTGCTGACCCAGCACCAATCCGCCTGTCAATCTCCCGCTCCCTTGTACCATCACTCGTGAACAAGACCCCGAGATACTTGAACTCCTCCACTTGAGGTAAGAGCCTATCCCCGACCCAGAGAGGGCTCTCCACCCTTTTCCGCCTGAGAACCATGGTCTCGGATTTAGAGGTACTGATTCTCATCCCAGCCGCTTCACACTCGGCTGCAAACCGATCCAGCGAAAGCTGAAGTTCGCGGCCTGATGTCCCCAATAGGACCACATCATCTGCAAACAGCAGTGATGTGACCCTGAGGTCACCAAACCGGACACCCTCCATCCCTTGGCTGCGCCTAGAAATTCTATCCATAAAAATTATGAATAGAATCGGTGACAAAGGGCAGCCCTGACGGAGTCCAACTCTCACTGGGAACGAGTCTGACTTACTGCCGGCTATGCGAACCAAACTCCAGCTTTGTTTGTACAGGGCCTGAATGGCTCGTAGCAAAGAGCCATGTACCCCGTACTCCCGAAGCACCTCCCACAGAATACCTCGGGGAACACAGTCGAATGCCTTCTCCAGATCCACAAAGCACATGTGGACTGGTTGGGCAAACTCCCATGAACCCTCCAGAATCCTGGAGAGGGTGAAGAGTTGGTCCAGTGTTCCACGACCAGGGCAGAACCCGCACTGTTCCTCCTGGATCCGAGGTTCGACTATAAGCCGGACTCTCTTCTCCAGTACCCCTGCATAGACCTTGCCAGGGAGGCTGAGGAGTGTGATTCCCCTGTAGTTGGAACACACCCTCCAGTCCCCTTTTTTAAAAAGAGGCACCACCACCCCAGTCTGCCAATCCAGTGGCACCACCCCCGATGTCCACGCAATGTTGAAAAGGCGTGTCAGCCAAGACAGCCCCACAACATCCAGAGCCTTGAGGAACTCAGGGCGGATCTCATCCACCCCTGGAGCCTTGCCACCAAGGAGCTTCTTAACTACCTTAGCGACTTCGGCCTCAGTAATGGACAAGCCTATTCCCATGTCCCCAGACTCAGCCTCCTCACTGGAGAACGTGTCGGTGGGATTGAGAAGGTCCTCAAAGTATTCCTTCCACCGCCCAATGACGTCTTCAGTCGAAGTCAGCAGCACACCATCTCCACTATATACAGTGCTAGTGGCACACTGCTTTCCCCTTCTGAGTCGCCTGATGGTTTGCCAGAATCTTTTCGGAGCCGACTTAAAGTCAGTTTCCAAGGCCTCACCAAACTCCTCCCATACACGGGTTTTTGCCTTGGCAACAACTGAAGCCGCAGATCGCTTGGCCTGTCGATACTTGCCAGCTGCCTCTGGTGTCCCACAGGCCAACCATGCCCGGTAGGACTCCTTCTTCAGCTTGACGGCATCTCTCACCTGGGGTGTCCACCACCGGGTTCGAGGATTTCCGCCCCAACAGGCACCAACTACCTTACGGCCACAGCTACAGTCAGCCGCTTCAGCAATGGAGGAACGGAACATGGCCCATTCTGAGTCAATGTCCCCCACCTCCCCCGATATCTGGTCAAAGTTCTGACGGAGGTGTGAGTTAAAGATCAATCTGACAGGTTCTTCTGCCAGACGTTCCCAGCAAACCCTCACTATGCGTTTGGGCTTGCCTGGTCTGACCGGCATCTTCCCCCACCACCTGATCCAACTCACCACCAGGTGGTGATCAGTTGACAGCTCAGCTCCTCTCTTTACCCGAGTGTCCAAAACACATGGCCGCAAGTCCGATGACACGACTACAAAGTCAATCATTGAACTGCGGCCTAGGGTGTCCTGGTGCCATGTGCACTTATGGACATCCTTGTGTTCAAACATGGTGTTCGTGATGGACAAACTGTGGTTTGCGCAGAAGTCCAAAAACTGAACACCACTCGGGTTCAGATCAGAGAGGCCATTCCTCCCAATCACACCCCTCCATGTCTCACTGTCATTGCCCACGTGAGCGTTGAATTCCCCCAGTAGGACAATAGAGTCTCCAGGAGGAGCACTTTCAAGCACCCTTCCCAAGGACTCTAAGAAGGCTGGGTACTCTGAACTGCTGTTCGGTGCATAAGCACAGACAACAGTCAGGACCCGTTCCCCAACCCGAAGGCGTAGGGAAGCTACCCTCTCGTCCACCGGAGAAAACCCCAACATACAGGCACCGAGTCGAGGGGCTATGAGAAAGCCCACACCTGCCCGCCGCCTCTCACCATGGGCAACTCCAGAAAAGAATAAAGTCCAGCCCCTCTCAAGGAGATTGGACCCAGAGCCCAAGCTGTGTGTTGAGGTGAACCCGACTATATCTAGCCGGTATCTCTCAACCTCGCGCACCAACTCAGGCTCCTTCCCCGCCAGTGAGGTAACGTTCCAAGTTCCAAAAGCCAGTTTCAGCAACCGAGGATCAGAACGCCAAGGCCCACGCCTTCGGACACTGCCCGATCCACAACGCACCGAACCCCTACTACTGCCCCTCCCATTGGTGGTGGGTCGATGGGAGGGGGGACTCATGTAACTCCTTCGGGCTGGGCCCGGCCGGGCACCATGAGTAAATGCCCGGCCACCAGACGCTCGCTGGCGAGCCCCTCCCCCAGGCCTGGCTCCAGGGTGGGGCCCCGGTAACCCTGTTCCGGGCAGGGTACACAAGTCCTGTTTTTGTGTCTTCATAGGGGTAATTATGGATCACACTTTGTCTGACCTGTCACCTAGGACCAGTTTGCCATGGGAGACCCTACCAGAAGCTTTTGCTCCAGACAACATAGCTCCTAAGATCATTCAAGCACGCAAACCCCTCCACCACGATAAGGTGGTGATCCAAGGAGAGGAATTTGAAGTCTGAGAGGCTAAAGGTAAGTTCATGATGAACTTCACCGATCTCCAGGAGTGCCTCTTTACTGTAACTGACTGTACCGTAGATGTTCTGTACACTTAAAATAAATACTAAAGTTAACATAAGGAATAAATAGCATCAGTTGCAGGAGGAGCACGCAAAGACGTCTGCCACAGTGGGCGCCATCTAGGGTAAAAGGCCAAACCTATATATAAAGCATTCCTCACCTTTCATTTGTGATGTATTCACACTGATGTGACATGCTGTTAAAAAAAGAAACAATAGTTTAGTGACTAAAATGCTTCAGATAACCGGTTTAGAGACTATTTTAAATTATCATAGCAGGACAGTGTGTATACAATAGAAAAGGAAAAAAAGCAGATTAAGGAAGCTGCTGGTTCATGTGAATGACAATCTTTTTCAAGCTGCTTATAATAAATTTAATATTGTGTTCTACAAAAAAGATTGACACAGACTAAAAATACTTCCCAAAAAAGATTTTCATATGCTAGATTATAGCATAAATACCTTTTTAAACTGATTAGAGGCTTTCTCATGGTTCAGTCTGTTAAAGACCATCTCTTTTTTTTTTTTAATGTAAAATAGAGCAATAAACATTAAAGGCTCACCTGAGGAAAGTTTCAAGCTGAAAAGGCAAGGACTGGAAAGTTGAGTGAAGGAATGAAGATGCTTCTGGTCCTTTTGTACCCAGGGAACGCCCAGTTTGGCTGTGGGCTGGACTGAGAGAAGTGAAAGTAAACTCTGCTCTTATAATAGTGAGCTTGTTTCTTTTTCCCCACTGACTGCTCTCAATCCTGACAGGAGCGTTTCTCTGCTGTTAGAGAAATGGAAGTTTATATCGCTATCGATTTTGGCACAGCATTTACTGGTTACTGCTTCAAGTTTTCAGAATCACAACAGGTTCGGCAGCCTAAATGGGGTGAAGAGTACAGTCTGTACACTCCAAAAACACCTACCTGCATTTTGTTTGATGAAGATGAAAATTTTCTAAAGTTTGGCTATGACGCTGTCATGACGTACACCAGGCAAACACGGAAAAATGAAGCAAAGAAGCTTTTCCTCTTCGACAACTTCAAAATGGAGCTTTTTGGCAAGGTAGGGTTTATTTAGGTACATGTTTGTTATTGTTTCATATTCATAACTAAATGAACAGATGGTGATCCACAGTTTCTGTATTTATTCCTCAGGAATTACACAGAGACTTTATGATGACTGCCAAAAATGGGAAAGAAATGAGAGCTATGAAAGTGTTCTCTGAGAGCCTGAAATTCATGAAAGATCACGCCCTGGATATGATTGGAAAGCACACAGCTGGAGTAACGTATTCTGCCTCCGATGCTACATGGGTTTTGACGGTTCCAGCCATCTGGAGTGCAGCAGCTAAACAGTTCATGAGAGAAGCAGCTACAGAGGTGATGTGATGATATACTGTAATACTTTATTTTAACATTACTGGGATTTTGGCTATAGTATCCAGCGCTATTCCAGATTATGAAGAATAATGTGTGAAACCTTTATGTTTAGGCTGGTTTGGTGACAGAATCTGAGCCTGAAAGACTGATTGTAGCTCTGGAACCAGAAGCTGCATCTGTATGGTGTAAACAGCTCCCAAAGGAAGGTTTTATGGAAGGAGATCTTACAGAAGCAGAGATAATAGAACAAGTTCCAGGAACACAGTACATGGTGGTGGACTGTGGAGGTCTGTAGATTCCAAATTGTTTCATGTTCTTTTTTTTACCACATAACAAACCTAGATTTAGTTTGTTGTCATCAAAACTGAATTTGTTTTTTATGTTCTGCTAACATTCGCCCAATGACAGCTGGGATAGGCTCCAGCACCCCACCATAACCCAGAAGGATGAGTGGTTTAGATGATTAGACCCAGTTATTCATTTAACCTGATAAGAAACTGTAGAGTGACTTATATTGTAATACCTACATTTAGATTAATTTGAAATATAAAATGTTTGGTATGAATGTGAAAAGGTGTGTTTTTTGCCTAACTGAGCTAACATTATAATCTTAGCTAATGTTGGGCTGGTCAGGAGAACACCTGATCAGTTGTTTGAAGGCTAAAATTAATTAAGTGTTTGCTTGGAATAAAAGTGTGCAGCCACAGTGGCCTTTGGAAGATAAGAGTGGACATAATTTACTTAAATGGTCTAAAGTGTTTTTCTGTAATATGCAAAACAATGTCTTATAGAAGTGGTTATACCAATGTAGAAATCTGTCTCTCTTATATAAGTACTGTAGGTTAGACTGTGCCCAAAATCAGTATCATTACTATGGGTTGTTTTTTCTTACTTTTGCTACATTTTGGCTCTTGGTTTTTGCCCTTTTAGGTGGAACCATTGACATCACGGTGCATGAGGTGGTGGAAGGGGGTCATCTAAAGGAGCTGCACAGGGTATCAGGAAATAACATGGGTGGCCAGACAGTGGACAAGAACTTCAAAGCATTCATCAGAGAGATCTTCTCTGAAAAGGTGTTTGATGAGTTTGAGAAACATCATCCCAGTGAGCTTCAGCGGTTGATGTATGATTTTTCCATCTGTAAACGATATGATGGAGAGGTGCTGGTGCAGTGTCCATACAGTTTACAACAGATAGCCAGTAAAGTAGATGACATAGAAGCCTACTTTAGCAGAGACAACGATGTTGACTGGGAAAGTGGACAAATACTGCTGTCAGGGGCAAAGCTGAAAGATCTGCATGAGGATAGTGTTAGGGGCATAGAAAGCCTGATGAAAGAAATATTGAAAAAGCCCACACTGAACATCAGATACATCTTCTTAGTTGGAGGCTTTGCCCTGAGTCCTTACGTGAACAGGTTTGTCAAGGAGAAGTTTGGGTCTAAGTGTCAGGTGCTCTGCCCTGTGGATGCTCAAATGGCCATTGTGAACGGAGCTGTTATGTTTGGCATGATGCCAAATGTGGTGGAATCACGGATCAGTGTTTTCACTTATGGGATCGCAGTCGTGCACTTTTTTGATAAGATCAAACACAAGGGCAAGAGCAAATATGTCAGCAAGGATGGAGTTCATTACTGTGATGTTTGCTTCCACTGCCTAGTGAAGAAGGATGAGTCCATTCCTTTTGATGAAGCTGAACAGTACATATTTAATGCACTTGAGATAGATCAAAGAGAACTGCCCTTCAGTTTTTACTGCACTGAGAAGGAAACTGCTGAGTTTGTAGATGAGGAGGGAATGAGGAAGATTGGATCTTTAGTAGTGTCAATGCCAAAGATCTCACAGGGCAGGAATCGTTCAGTAATCCTTGAAATCAAGTTTGGTTTCACTGAGATGCAGGCAACCGCCACGGATGTTGATTCTGGTGAGACCACTTCAGTCAAAATGGACTTCATGTCCAAGTAATTAATGTCATCCAGAAATGTAAAGCATTTGTTTGCAACATTTGGCTGATGCTCTTATCCAGAGCAACTTACAATGTGATCATTCTACAGAGGAAGGCAAAGGTAGTGTTGGGAGTCTTTTCTAAGGACTCTAATTTGTACAGTACAGGGTGTTTACCCAGGCAAGGATTAAACCCCAGTCTACAGCATAAGGTACAGTTTTAACCACTAAACTACACCAACCACCTGGTACTAATGATGCAAATAAATTTATTTCCAGAAATTACATTATGTCTGATATTGAGTTCAGCAAGAATTGTGTAAAATATTATTTTATAACAGAACAATTGATTATATATGTATAAAAAAACCCTAAAGATTCCTAATTAGTTATGAATTTTTAAAGAAGAGTGGTTCTCTCTTCCTGCACCGGGCATGCCCGCTGAGACTGAGAGATTCTAACAGGACAGGTGTGATCCGCTCTCTGGTTCCTCTTCATAAACGGACCAAAAACGGCCGGTCCTTTCAGAAACTTACAAAATGTCTATATGCAAAATATTTATGTGTCTATGTATGTATTTGTTGAAACTGAAATAAATTCAAGGATCAAAGAGGCAAGTGAAATATATTACAGATAATATATATGAGAGATCTTGTGTTGCATGAGAAATAAAAATGATGTTTTGTGCGGAATTATACATGATTTTTATTTCTTTTGTTCAGGGATTCAACATTTAATTTTCTCAAGATTCTTAAGAACAGTTCACTCTATTATATGTATAAGACATCATGTTTCATGTGACTAAACCAATCTAAAATTTTAAGTATGTTTTGCTAAATAAATTTGTGCTGCAACAGTCAACCAGAAATTTAGAGAAATGCATTCATTAATTCATTTAAAAGTACAAGTTAAAGTTTTTCACATTTTATTATTAACCATTCAAAAAAACAAAAAAACCCCAACAAATCAAATCAATTTGGGGAGGGGGGGGGTCATGTGACCTTGTGGGAAATGGCCGCTTGAACGCGAGCTCCGCTCCAGTGAAGTATTAAGTTTTTTTTTTTTTTAAGTAAGTCATTTTTTTCCAGTTATTGTCCGTTTAACTTTGAGAAAACGTCAGAGACTCAAGAAGTGCGAGATTTCCCGGTTTTAACATCCTCCAGACCCCAAAGAAGCACAAAGAAAAGGAATGTCGATCAAGAGGAGGCCACATCGCAAACTACAGCTTCAAGCGACTTGCTAACTGAAATATCTCAAACCGCTTGGATGCGATCGATGGCCGCTTAGACACCATTAAAACCTCTCTCTCATCTGTGCGAACATCTCTTGTGGGGCTGTCTGAGAGAGTGGTGTCGAATGAGACTCTGCTAACTGAAGCAGAAGCCAGAATCTCTACAACTGAAGATGCCTCTTGGCTCAAGAAGGGCAGCTTGCTACAATGAAAAGCCACATTACACAGTTACAAGCTAAGATGGACGATCTGGAGAACAGAGGGTGGCGTAAAAACCTCAGAATAGTGGACTTGCCCGAGAAGACTGAGGGAACTATGACTCTCGCCAAATTTTTGAGTCTCAAGTTATTGGAATGTCTGAACCTACCCTCCGAAGTGCAGATTGAGATTGAGCGGGCACATCGCTCTCTCGCCCCTGCCCCGCCGGAGGGGACACCCACCCAGAGTGTGCTCATTCGCTTTCTGTGTTACACGGATAGGGAATTGGTCTTTCAGGCAGCACTCAGGAAGTGAGATGTCCTCTACAAAGATAACCACCTGAGGTTCTACCAGGATCTCTCATCCGAGGGGCTAAAGAGAAGGCGAAAGTTCAGTGCGGTGAGGAAGGCCCTCCTGGATCTCAAGATGTTTTGAGGATTCAGCTACCCAGCGAAGTTGCGTTGCTTGAAAAAGAAATTAAATGTTGGCGTTTTCTTCACCAGACGAAGCACAAGCTTTCCTGAACTCTATCAAAGAGACTACTTAAACTGCCGACATGCAGATCTCAATGTTGTAGAATTGATTGATTATTCTATCTAACAGGGAACTGGAATATATCTGGATGGAATAATGACAGGCTCAACAGGTTTGTTTAGGTGCATACAACTGGTACGTGCAACGTCATACAAGTAACGTTTAATTAGTTTTTCGTTCTTATGGTCATTTAATTGCTCTGTTTGGGACTCGAATAGGACCAGTTACCTGTTGAGACTCTGCCTGTTTTTGCTACTGAATAATCTAAAATGACTCAGCATTTGATATTTTTTTCTGGACAACATGCAAGTTACTGCATCTTTTCAGTTCTTCTGCAGCAAGCTACAGTAGCTCAATTTACTTTTTATTGAAAGGCTTTTTTTTCTTTCTCTTCTTTGTTTTTTTTTTCTTGGCTGTTTTCACAGACCACCTGTTACCCACTATTTTAGAAATAGAGAGAGGAAATCTTAATGCACCTATCTCCCCTGAAGAAATCTGGGGGGTGATTCAATCTCTGTCTTCTAATAAAGCACCGGGACCAGATGGTTTCCCAATTTAATTCTATAAAACATTCTGGCCAGAACTCCAACCTATTCTGCTATTAGTTCTGCAAGACCTGCTAGATCAAGGTACCATTCCAGAGACTGGGAAACCAGCCTCAATCTGCTTAATCTTAAAAAAAGATAAAGATCCCCAAGTCTGCTCATCCTACAGGCCTATAAGTCTGCTCAATACGGACTGCAAGATATTTGCTAAAGTTTTAGCAAGAAGACTTGAAAATATTTTACCTCAAATTATTCATGCTGATCAATGTGGGTTTAACAGAAAGAGTTTTGGGTCCGACAAAGACGCAAATACCCTTCGCTTATAATTTCACTAGATGCCGAAAAGTGGAAATGTGGAAAAATGGAATGGGCCTTTTTAATTGCAGTGCTAAAAAATTTAATTTAGGGGATAATTTTATTAAGTTTGTTAAGCATCTATATGCAGACCCAAGGGTAGCTGTAACCACCAATGGTATTTTATCTGAATCTTTTAAAATTGAAAGGGGAACGAGACAAGGATGTCCTCTCTCACCTCAGCTTTTCTCTTTGGTCATAGAACCCTTAGCTCAGTGAATTAGGATGAACAAAGACCACTTCGGAATTTTAGTGGGAAAGGATGAGCATAAAATATCCCTCTATGCTGACGACATTTTGATATATATGTCTAAACCAACCCAGTCGATCCCTGTACTTTTAGAAGGCCTTGACCAATATAGCCGCCTTTCCAGATATAACATAAACATATCCAAATCATCTGCAATGCCACTTAACATACATATAACAGATTTATTTAATTCTATTTGCCCTTTTACATTAGTGCAAAATGTTTTTATATATTTGGGCTTATTTGTTTGTCCAACACTAAAAGATCTTCATAGTAAAAATGATAACCTTCTTGTAAGTTCAGTTAAGACAGAACTTAAAAATGGGTGTTCTCTTCCTATTTCATTTTTTGGCAGGATAAATGTCTTGAAGATGAATATTCTTCCACGATTTCTATACTTGTTCCAGTCTATACCAAGCTACCTAAATGCTTCCTTTTTTGCAGATCTTAATAAATTATTCTCTAGGTTTATCTGGAACCATAAGAAAAATAAGAAATTTAATGAAACCTAGAGACAGAGGTGGAGCTGGCATACCTAACTTTCAGATATATTATTGGGCTGCTCAGATAAAGAATATGTCAACTTGGTGTAATGATAGGAGGGAATCTTTATGGTTAAATGTTGAATCTCTTTGTCTGTTTGCCTTTACCAACTAAACTCCTGCCATTTATACATGATTTCCGCAGGCTACGGTGCCTCTCAGAGTTGTGCAGTGTCCAATACACTTTTAGCCTGGAGAGACGTTAAGCTATATCTTAAAATCCCCCCACATATTTCAGTGTTATCGCCAATTGCTTATTAACCTGACCTTCCTCATCAGCTCTTGAATGTAGGATTTTCTAAATGGAGTTGCTCCGGAATCGTCCAAATATCAAATTTATTTTCAGGCAGCATTCTGAAATCTTTCTCACAGATTCAGGAGCAGTTTGGTATTTCAAAATCTGAATTTTTTAAATACCTACAAATTCAACATTTTCTTAAATCCCTGCATGATACGGATAAATTAAGAATAGAGCTGACTGAGATAGAGGAGCTTCTGAATACCATCTACCCTATTTGAGGGGTATGTGGGAATGAGATCTGGGCATGAACATAAGTGACAATGATTGGAAATTTGTTTGGGAAGGCCTACAACCTAGAGTATGCTCGACATCCCTTCAAGAAATGAATTTTAAGTGTATCAATAAGACTTATCTTACGCCAGTTCACCTCCATAAGATTTCCTCAGATTGCTCAAATCTTTGTTTCAAATGTAAACAGGAAAAAGGTACATATATGCACTGTTTTTGGTCATGTGATAAGATACAATTCTATTGGAAGGGGAATCCAATGAATTGGAAGGGGAATTCACCGTGAATTGGAAAAAATACTGAGGATTCTTTTAAACCTTGAAATGGACTCTGTACTTGATGATAGCACTAGCACCTTAAATCTAAAACTTGGACTACTTAATATAAGATCACTAAACTCTAAAGCAGTCGTCGTAAACGAAATTATAAGCGATCATAAATTTGACTTTTTTTGTCTTACTGAAACGTGGGTTAGACCAGATGAATATTTAGCTTTAAATGAAGCCACGCCTGTAGGCTATAATTATGCACATAGGCCAAGACTATCAGGCAAGGGAGGTGGAGTGTGTGTAATATACCAAAATACTCTCGATATTAGTCAGAAACAATGTGACACTTTCACTTCCTTTGAGGTCCTCTCTATTCACGTCACAAATCCGGTCACAAAAAAGAAGGCGTTCTCATTATTTAACATTTACAGACCACCAGGGCCATACTCTGAATTTATAAAAGAATTTAGTGACTTCGCTGCAAACCTGGCTGTGTGCAACGATAAAGTAATAATTGTAGGGGATTTTAATATTCACTTTGAGAAGGTAGACGACCCATTAAAAAGGGCATTTACCTCAATCCTAGACTCAGTTGGTCTTACCCAAAATGTAACCGGGCCGACACACGACTGTAGTCATACGTTAGATTTGGTTTTGACACTAGGTCTTAACATAGACAAGCTGAATATCCTACCGCAAACCACAGTGATCTCCGACCATTACTTAATTTCGTATGAGCTACGATTTAGCCATAATATATATACGTCCCCTCGTTATTCAACAAAGCGCACAATAAAACCTTTTACCGCCCTACAATTTATAGAAAATCTCCCAGAGTTATCAACCCCAGTCTCCACTCCATCAGATCCAATGGAACTAGATTCACTAACCGATTATTTAGAAAATACATTACGATCCACTTTAGAAAATGTGGCCCCACTTAAAATAAAAAGAATAAGGCAGAAAAAGCCCCGTGGTACAACGATAAAACCCGGACCTTAAAACAAACAGCTCGGAAATTAGAGCGGAAATGGCGTCATACCAAACTAGAAGTGTTCCACACTGCCTGGAAGGACAGCCTTATAGAGTATAGAAATGCTCTCACTGAAGCTCGCTCAGCATATCTGGCCTCGCTGATCGAGAATAATAAGTATAATCCTAGAGTTCTGTTTAATGTGATTTCCCAAATCACACAAAATCAGGCAGGTACCAGAAAAACCAGAAATCCCAGCAACTCTCACCAGTGAAGTTTTTATGGACTTCTTTAATAATAAAATTGATAATATTAGACAACAAATTCAACCCACAGTATCAAATTCTAATCCAGCTTGGCTGTCATCTGACTTGGCTGATATAGAACAAAACACAGCTGTAGAAAAGAATCTGGAAACCTTTTACCCACTCCCACAGCTGGAGCTAGAGAAGATTATCTCCTCTGCAAATTGCACAACCTGCACACTCGATGCAATTCCATCAAAATTACTTAAAGAAGTACTGCCAGCCATTATAAACCCTATTTTAACTATAGTAAACTCGTCCCTTAGTCTGGGCCATGTACCCAAAGCTTTTAAACTAGCAGTTATCAAACCTCTGATCAAGAAACCAAATCTTGATGTCACCGTTTTGTCTAATTACAGGCCTGTTTCTAACTTACCGTTTATATCTAAGATCTTAGAAAAAGCTGTGGCCCAACAACTTAGTTCATATCTACATAAGAACCATATATATGAAAAATTCCAGTCTGGATTCAGGCCACACCACAGCACTGAGACGGCTCTAGTTAAGATAACTAATGATCTTTTTCTTGCCTCTGATCAAGGCTGCGTATCCCTGTTAGTGCTACTTGACCTCAGTGCGGCTTTTGATACAATAGACCACAATATTCTCTTAGAAAGGTTAGAAAACAAGGTTGGAGTCACAGGGACGGCCCTATCATGGTTCAGATCTTACCTATCAGAACGTTATCAGTTCGTTAGGGTAAACAATTTATCTTCCACTTATTCAAAAGTGAGATTTGGAGTTCCGCAGGGCTCTATATTAGGACCTTTATTATTTACCCTATACATGTTACCGTTAGGCACAGTTATAAGTAACCATGGCGTAAACTTTCATTGTTATGCAGACGATACTCAACTGTACATATCAGCCAAGCCTGATGACCAATACAGGTTAAAGAAAATGGAGGACTGTGTAAAAGACGTGAAAGGCTGGATGTCACAGAACTTCCTCCTACTAAACAGTAACAAAACAGAGGTTCTCCTTCTGGGTCCAAAATTAGCCAGAAGTAAATCACCAGATTTAATCTTAAATCTCGCCGACTTTCCAGCCACACCTGGATCAGCAGCAAAAAATCTTGGCGTTATAATAGATTCAGATTTATCATTCGATCAACACATAGGCAGCATCACTAGGACAGCTTTTCTACATCTTCGCAACATTGCCAAGATCAGAAATGCCCTGTCCCTGCGTGATGCAGAAACACTAGTACACGCCTTTATTACTTCTAGGCTAGACTACTGTAACGCACTACTGTCAGGATGCACGAGCAGGAATTTAAACAAACTCCAATTAGTCCAAAACGCCGCAGCCAGAGTCCTCACTAAAACTAGAAAATTTGAACATATCAGTCCAGTGCTATCATCACTTCATTGGCTACCTATTAAATTCCGTATTGATTATAAAATCCTTTTATTGATGTATAAAGCCCTACATGGTCTCGCTCCCGAGTACCTGCAAGACCTTATTTCTCATTATGAGCCATCACGACCACTCAGATCCCAGAGCGCTGGATTATTAATAGTCCCCAAAATTCAGAAGGTTTCAGCTGGGGGAAGAGCTTTTTCTTATAAAGCCCCCAAACTCTGGAATGACCTTCCAGAAACTGTTCGGGACTCAGACACAGTCTCAATCTTTAAGACTAGGCTGAAAACTCACTTGTTCAGTTTAGCTTTTGGTAGCTAATGTCCCCCCTTAGATAAAGGTAGCAGATCCAGGGGTCCATGGACACAGGGAATTATAGTAAACTGAGGCGCTGGTGCTGTCGTCCCGCTGCTCGCACGCGGTCACTCAAGTTTGTGGACGGTGGAGTGGAGGGATGCCGAACTGTTTCAGAGTGCTGCCATGTCTGTGTGTCCTTCTGGTTCTCTCCTTTCAGTTAAGCTGTCATAGTCAGATCTGCCGGAGTCGTTAGCCACACTCTGTAAATGTTTACATTCCCTGTTTATGTACAAATGGATAGAATAAAACTAATTCCATTTACCTACTTTCTTTCCGAGTACACAATCACCCATATGACCGGCTGGACACTGAAGGACGACCGACTGCCAAGCCCTCCTGCTACCTACTTCAGACCAGCTGCCCATGCCCCAACCACCTACCTCGGATGAGCTGCCCACCCTACGCTGATGTTTTCATAGACTCCTAGTTATTCATAATACCAATATTACTGCTGTTAATATTAGTAATAAAATCACTTGTAGGTAGTTTGACCAGAGGAGGATGGGTCCCCCCTGGTGAGCCTGGTTCCTCCCAAGGTTTCTTCCTCAGTTCTGAGGGAGTTTTTCCTTGCCACTGTTGCCTCTGGCTTGCCCACCGGGGGGTTTCTGTACATTCTTAGAGTTCTCTTGAAACTTTTTCTTTTTTGAAACTCTGTAAAGCTGCTTTGTGACAACATCCGTTGTAAAAAAGCGCTATACAAATAAATTTGATTTGATTTGATTTGATTTGATTATAGGACAAAACATCTGTTTTTCATATTGGTGTCTTTGGCCAAGAAATGTATTTTGCTTTTGTGGTCAACTCCTCATGTGCCGTCTGTTGACCTATGGTTGTCCCAGGGCACAACAGTACTCCCATTAGAGCAACTGACTTACAACTCAAATCAGAAAATGCATAAGTTCTGGCAAATTTCCCAATGGCTGATGTCTCATCTCAAGACATGGGATTAATTATCCAGATTTTTCAGCTGAGTGTGTAGCAGCCGGGATGAGAATCAGTACCTCCAAATCCGAGGCCATGGTTCTCAGGCGGAGAAGGGTGGATAGCCCTCTCTGGGTTGGGGATAGGCTCTTGCCTCAAGTGGAGGAGTTTAAGTATCTCAGGGTCTTGTTCATGAGTGATGGTAAAAGGGAGCGTGAGATTGACAGGCGGATTGGTGCTGGGTCAGCAGTGATGTGGGCTCTTTACCGGTCTGTTGTGGTAAAGAAAGAGCTGAGCCATAAGGCAAGGCTCTCAATTTACCGATCGATCTACATTTCCACCATCACCTATGGTCATGAGCTTTGGGTAATGACCGAAAGAACGAGATTGCAAATACAAGCGGCCGAAATGAGTTTCCTCCGCAGGGTGTCTGGACTCTCCCTTAGAGATAGGGTGAGAAGTTCGGTCATCCCTGAGGGAGTAGAGCCACTGCTTCTCCACATCGAGAGGAGCCAGCTGAGGTGGTTCGGACATCTGGTTAGGATGCCTCCTGGATGCCTCCCTCAGGAGGTGTCACAGGCAAGTTCACCTGGGAGGAGACCCCGGGAAAGTCCCAGGACACGCTGGCCTGACTATATTACCCAGCTGGCCTGGGAGCACCTTGGAATCCCCCCTGGGGAGCTAGTGGAAGTGGCTGGGAAAAGGGAGGTCTGAGCCTCATTGCTTAGGATGCTGCCCCCACAACCTGAACTCCGGAGAAGTGGAAGATAATGGATGGATGGATGGATGTTCCAGCTGCGCTGCGTTATAGACCCCTGTTAGATCTTTCTTACCTACTGCTATATGGCTCTACAGCGAGTCTCCTTACTGCAGAGACGGTACTGATCTCTTGCTGTCTGAACTGTGCTGAACCTGATCATGTCTTCTCTGATTATTACACACTGTGCAATATCTCAACTATTACTGTACTGACACTTTTCACTGTGCACTTTACACTACCGTATTGATACAACTCAAAGTTAGTCATGTCTTTAATATGTGCTGTTAGACCTCCTCATACCACTCAGTGCCTGCTGTCTGTAATTACAGCAAACCTGTCTCATATGCCATGTAAATATGTAAATAGATATACTTTGAGACTTTATTGTATTTCTCTTGTACTTTAACATGTCTAGATTTATTTCTATTTTGTATTTTTGTGCATAGTTTATGTAAGTTTGTTTATAATAATATATGTTGCTACTGTAGGACTGCCACTAGTACATGCCTTTATTACTTCTAGGCTAGACTATTGTAATGCAGTGCTGTCAGGATGTACGAGCAGGAATCTAAGCAAACTACAAATAGTCCAAAACACTGCAGCCAGGGTCCACACTAAAAGTAAAATTAAATTTAAACATTAAAAAAAAGTAAATTTTATCATATTACTCCAGCGCTATCATCACTTCATTGGCTGCCTGTTAAATTCCATATTGATTATAAAATTCTTTTATTGACATATAAAGCCCTACATGGGCTCGCTCCTGAGTACCTGCAAGACCTTATTTCCTACTACAAGCCATCACAACTACTCAGATCGCAGAGTGCTAGCTTATTAATAGTTCCTAGAATTCCTAAGGCTGCAGCTGGGGGAAGAGCTTTTTCTTATAAAGCCCCCAAACTCTGGAATGACCTTCCAGAAACTGTTCGGGACTCAGACACAGTCTCAATCTTTAAGACTAGGCTGAAAACTCACTTGTTCAGTTTAGCTTTTGGTAGCTAATGTCCCCCCTTAGATAAAGGTAGCAGATCCAGGGGTCCATGGACACAGGGAATTATAGTAAACTGAGGCGCTGGTGCTGTCGTCCCGCTGCTCGCACGCGGTCACTCAAGTTTGTGGACGGTGGGGGAAGAGCTTTTTCTTCTAAAGCCCCCAAACGCGCATGCCATCATCGTGACTGTCTACATTCCCCACTCTGCCAACCCGACGTCAGCAAGTGATGTCATTTACTCAACTACAGCACGTCTCCAAACGCAACACCTGAGTGCCTTTATCGCCATATCGGGTGACTTTAACCAAGTCGCTATGGCCAAGGCACTACCACACTTCACGCAGTATGTGGACTGTCCCACCAGAGAGGAAAGAACACTGGACCTGCTGTATGCTAATGTTAAGGACGCATACAGCTGCTCCACCCCCCCCTCTGGGTAGGTCAGAACACAACTTGGTGCACCTCAGCTCCTGTTATGTACCGCTGGTGAAGAGTCAGCCTGTGACCAAGCGGATAGTGAGGAGATGGGGAGTCTGGGGAGACTTACGAGGCACTGCAGGATTGCTTTGAGGCTACTGATTGGTCTGCACTCTGTAAGCCACAAGGAGAGGACATCGATGGGCTCACAGAGTGCATCACGGACTACATTAACTTCTGTGTGGACGCCACTGTCCCAACCAGGACTGTTAAATGTTACCCAAACCACAAGCCGTGGGTAACAAAGGACAGTAAGGCTCTCCTCAACAAAAAGAAGAGGGCCTTTGGAGCTGGAGACAGAGTGGAGGTGAGAAGGACCCAGAGGGAACTGAGGACAGCTATCAAGGAGGCGAAGAACAAATATAGGAGGAAGCTGGAGTGGAAACTCCAGCAGAGCAACATGAGGGAGGTCTGGAATGGAATGAGGACCATCACCAGCTTCAGGTCTAGCAACAACAGAGGAGCAGAGATCAGTGTGGACGGGGCCAACAAGCTAAATTAAGAGACCCTTATTAGTCCCACAACAGGGAAATTTCACCTCTGCATTTAACCCATCCGTGAAGTGAACCACAACATACACATTAGTGAGCACACTTGCCCAGAGCAGTGGGCAGGCCAATCTGCAGTGCCCAGGGAGCAGTTGGGGGTTAGGTGTCTTGCTCAAGGACACCTCAGTCATGTGCTGTCGGCTCTGGGGATCGAACCGGTGACCTTCCGGTCACGAGGCTGGATCCCTAACCTCCAGCCCATGACTGCCCCAGTCTGTTCTTAAGCTTACATAAGCTTACAGTGATGCAGGTAGATGCCCCCCTTGTGTCCTGGATTGTTGACTACCTGACTGGCAGACCATAGTATGTATGCCTGCAGCACTGTGTGTCAGACAGAGTGGTCAGCAACACTGGAGTTCCACAAGGAACTGTCCTCTCTCCCTTCCTCTTCACCCTCTACACCACAGACTTCAGCTACACAGAGACTTGCCACCTTCAGAAGGTTTCTGATGACAATGCAATAGTTGGATGTATCAGCAAGGGAGTGGAGGATGAGTTCAGGGCGATGGTGAAGGACTTTGTCGCATGGTGCGAGCGGAACCACCTGCAGCTCAATGTGACAAAGACAAAGGAACTGGTGGGGGACCTGAGGAGGGACAAGGCATCGGTGACCCCTGTGTCCATCAGCGGGGTCAGTGTGGACACTGTGGATGATTACAAATATCTGGGTGTGTATATTGACAATAAACTGGACTGGGCTAAGAACACTGACGCACTCTACAGGAAGGGCCAAGGTCGTCTCTATTTTCTGAGGTGCCTGAGGTCCTTCAACATCTGCCGGACTATGCTCAGGATCTTCTATGAGTCTGTGGTGGCGAGTGCTGTCCTCTATGCTGTTGCATGCTGGGGAAGCAGGCTGAGGGTGGCAGACGCCAACAGACTCAACAGACTGATCCACAAGGCCGGTGATGCTGTGGGTGTGGAGCTGGACTCGCTGACGGCCGTGTCGGAGAGGAGGATGCTGTCTAAGCTGAAGGCCATTATGAACAATGGCTCCCACCCACTCTACGACACGGTGATGAGACACAGGAGCTCATTCAGCTCAAGACTCACTCTACCAAAATGACCACAGAGCGCCACAGGAGGTCATTCTTACCTGTGGCCATCAAACTCTATAACTCCTCCCTCAGGGTCTTAAATTATTAGTAAAGTGTTTATTTTTACATAAATGGCTGCAACTGTAACAACTGCAATTTCCCCTTGGGATCAACAAAGGAATCTGATTAAAAAAAAAAACTTATTTACTTTGGGTTTTGTCTGTTTTTGTTGAGGGAGTTAGGTTAGATTTTTGTATTTTTGTTTCCTTTATTTTGTGTAGGAAAGTTAGTTGATTGGGGGGTATAATTTTATTTCTTCTTTCTTTCTTTCCATTATTTTTGGTTGAGACCACTCCTGAAGCTTAAGCAATCTGTAATAAAGAATAAATGAGACTAGTAAATGAGGCCAACTGATATATACCAGCAAGCTAATCACCTGTTTCATAACCTCAGTGTCTCTTTATTGGTCACAAAAACCATTTGAACGAGCATGATGCACTATGGTGCTAAAAAAGGTGCATTAAAATTACTACTTTTTTACGTTTTTTTCACCTCTTCCCCACTCTGTCAGTTCAGCCGCATATAAACACCACCACCTTTAGCACCAGTTTTAGAAGTGTCTGCATTTTGAGGTTTTACACATATTTAGCTGTAAATGTCTGATTATCAGCACTAAACTCAGAGTCTGAGTTAATCTAAGGACTGTTTGAGACAAGTTTTAGACCAAACACATTGTTGTGGGCATTTAAATGGAAGTAAACGCAGAATCCGAATGGAGTTTTTCTGAACTGGATTAGGATCTGACTGAACCTTCACTACAAAAATTTTGGAAGTCACTCTGGACACAGGGTAAGTCCTAATGGTTAGTTAATTGCATCACTGTTTTAACCTTTTTGTAGCCAAATGAAGGCTAAAGCAGAGAGTTAACAGCAGGTTTTACAGTATTCCTGCTGTATGTTTATGGTGTATTTCTAGGTTGTGCCATGTTAGAGCTGATGTCTCTCACTCTGGCTAATGATGGCAGGCTCCTCTGTGTGATCTGGTGTGTGAGTCATGTGGCATAATTTTTGTACATTCATCTGCTAATTAAATAAGACACTTCCAATAGATAAAATTACTTAAAACAAGTTTTAAAAAATCTCAAGATAAGAAAAATAATCATATAACATTCTTATAATAATAATTATGAGAAATCTGGTCAAAATATGTAATACCTAAGACATTTTTAACTTGCTAGATTTTTTGTAGTGTAAAAAATCTAGCAATCTAGCTGTTGTCCTGTTTGCTACAAATGGCCACAAAAGAAAACTTCAGTCATACCAAATTTATCAACAAAAAATCTGAGATCATTCAGATGTGGAACATGTGATACAGAAAAATGTAAAACCAAAAGGAATGCAGAAAAACAAGGATAGTGTCTGAATGTTTGACTGTTGGGAATATTTGACTAAGAACAGTCATGTGCTTGGGAAGATGGGGAAGCTAATTAAATAACATGGTAGCAGATCACAAAATGCATTTTTATGATTGCACACTGCTCAAAAAAATAAAGGGAACACTCAAATAACACATCCTAGATCTGAATGAATGAAATATTCTCATTGAATACTTTGTTCTGTACAAAGTTGAATGTGCTGACAACAAAATCACACAAACATCATCAATGGAGATCAAATTGATTAACCAATGGAGGCCTGGATTTGGAGTCACACACAAAATTAAAGTGGAAAAACACACGACAGGCTGAACCAACTTTGATGTAATGTCCTTAAAACAAGTCAAAATGAGGCTCAGTATTGTGTGTGGCCTCCACGTGCCTGTATTTGCACGTGTTGTCTGTGTTTGCTAGTCATGAACTGAATATAATTTTTATAGTTCTGCTCAAAATGAGCTAAAATTGTCATACTTAACATACAAAACAGTCATACTGAAAGTAAAGTTTCAGAATGGAATATTCAATTATTAGTTTCAATAAAAAAAAAAACATAATAAATGTACAGATTCACTGAAAGCAAAAGGATTTTAGTCCAATGTAAAAGACCAGTTAAAACTAATGTGACATTAAACTAATTTGTTTGAATGATCCAGATATTGTTTATTATCCCTCTCATACCTTTGTGCTCATTGTCCACTGCCAAGTGCATCATGTTCACATTGTATTAACTGTACTTGTCACTGGAGAAGTTAGGGTTAGGGTTATAATCCCCTGTATATGTTTATAATAACAACAAAGTTTAATGAAATTCATTTGAACCAAATGGGTTAATACACAGTAAGAGTTATTGTTTCATTTCTAACTTTGCTGTGGTATTTGTTTACTTTCTGCAGAGGATCAGATTACTTTATATACCATAGGTTTTAAATATGTTTACATTGCTAAATGTTTTTAATGAAATGCACCTGAAGCCTTATACTGGAGAAATAAATAATGTACGAGAGGGTTTTCTTATATATATGATCACCAAAGAAAACCTTGCAATGTCATAGTAGGTGTCAGTTAAACCTTATCTCATTATCAAAAGGATTGTAAACAGGCAACTGCATCTTATCTGTTGTCAAACCTGTAACTCCACTTACTATGAATCACAGTTTCCCTGTGAGAGCGAAACGAAAGTTGTCCATGTATTCTTTACTTACTTGAGTTACGCATCACAGCTTAAAAGCCTTCCTAGGGTCCCTAAAGAGGTGTAAGCTGGTTAGGTATATATTTTATGGATATATGTTGATCCGTCACTGAGAAGACAATAATAAAATTAATGTCTACTACATTTAACTTAAAACGAAGAATTAAGAAGCTCTGGAAAAAAACATCTATCACAATGAAGTATATTGATATAAATGTCCACAAACTCCTTTTTCTTTTTAAAAATCAAATGTGTCCAAAAGAGCTGAATATTGTTTTAGCAAAGCCAGTAAAGACGACATTTTCATCAGGAATTATCCAAATGTAGATAGAGGGCATTAAATGCATCATTCCAATCTGATCCACAGATTTGGAATGTAGGCCACGACCCAAATACTCTACCTGAATAGGAGTTTAAGATTAAGATTTAGTGACCCTTATTAGTCCCACAGTGGGGAAATTTCACCTCTGTATTTAACCCATCCATGCAGTGAAACACCACATACACACTAGGGGGCAGTGAGCACACTTACCCGGAGAAGTAGGCAGCCCTATCTGCAGTGCTCGGGGAGTAGTTGGGGGTTAGGTGCTTTGCTCAAGGACTCCTCAGTCACATTAGAAATTTGCATTCATTTTCCTTTCATTTCAGACCTGTCCTACATGTTTAGTATCCATTTGAGTGCATCACCCTGAAACAAAATGTAACAGACCTGCTGCTTGAAAATTTTACATTTTTTAGGTTTTTATGTTCTATTCTTCCATTCTGTAAAACTCTCATATCCAGTCCTCAATGCTGGACTCAACAATGCAGGATCTAATCATGATCATTTGGTATGTTGAGCAGCATTCATCTCAGAGGCCCTCAGGATCATCCTCCAAAGTGTTCTCTTTCTCTGGGTCTGTGTGTCACTGTTCATAACATTGTTCCCTAAAGGAGGTTATTTTTTTTCTTAATGTAGTTTTTCACAAACTTCTTTGAAGTTATCTTTTTATAACTTGCTGAAATGTAATAATAATAATAATAATAATAATGCCAGTTTGCCATAATTTTAGTCTGAATATTTAAAAAAAAAATTTTGTTAAATGTACCTGAAACATAAAACTGGATAAATAATAATGCAGAAAATGATTCTTATATAAATGTTCACTGAAGAAAACCTTGCAGTGTTGTGGTATGTGTCAGTTAAACCTTATCTCATTATCAAAAGACTGTACACAGACAACTGCAGCTCAGCTATTGTCAAACTTGTAACTGTCAAAAAGAGAAATCAAAGTTGTCCACATGTATTCATTATTTCCACAAGTTACAGATCACAAGTCAAATGCTTTTTAAGGTTTATTAAAGTTTTAAAGTGTGTTAACTGGACAGATATATATATATATATATATATATATATATATATATATATATATTTTTTTTTTTTTTTTTATAGGTATGTTTTAATGTCACTTTAGACAGTTTACAGTTTGTTTACAGGTAGAAGATTCCGAGGTATTTTAATTATCACTCGTTTCATCTTATAAACTGGTTCATCTTCATTTCTTTCTATGACAGGGTGAACCATCTCCTCCCACAGAGTTTTTCTGGATTACTGACAGATTTTATGATAACTTTATTTCCTTGTTGCAGAGCTTTTCCTTTCATTTCTTTCCCTGTGCAGAAGGTTTCTGAGTAGTGTGATTTTATATTTTGTTGCCCACTTACGTGACATTTCTGTGTGTCTGGATTTCATTTTCAGGTGTGAGATTGAAGAACATTGATATATATTACAGCATGTAATCTTTCAGTTTATGAATTGATTTACATTTTTAATCTTTCAGTTTTATCTTGCAGAATTCCCAGGGTCTGGAAAACAGCTCATGTAATTCCTCTGCATAAAGGTGGTGAGACAACAGATCTGAATAATTATAGGCCAATCTCAAAACTGTCGTGTTTAGCAAAAATGTTAGCATCTCTAGTAAACCAGCAATTGAAATCATTTCTTCATGAAAATTCTGTTTTATCTAAATATCAGTCTGGTTTCAGAGAAGGTCACAGCACTATCTCTGCTACAACACTGGTTTTAAACAATCTGTATTCAGACATAGACAAGAAGAAACATTGTGCAGCTGTTTTTATTGACTTATCAAAAGCATTCGACACAGTTGATCCCACTCTTCTTTTACGGTACTTAGAAAAGATTGACTTTGATGCAGCTGCGCTGGACTGGACCCAAAACTACCTCACTGACAGAAATCAGCGCATGGCATTGAATAATTATAAATCAGAGTTGGTATCTGTATCTAAAGGTGTCTAAATTTAGCTTAGCTCTAGCTCTACATTAGTTTGACTGGTCTGACCAGTATCTTCTGTATTCAGACATAGACAAGAAGAAACATTGTGCAGCTGTTTTTATTGACTTATCAAAAGCATTCGACACAGTTGATCCCACTCTTCTTTTACGGAGCTTAGAAAAGACCGGCTTTGATGCAGCTGCGCTGGACTGGACCCAAAACTACCTCACTGACAGAAATCAGCGCATGGCATTGAATAATTATAAATCCGAGTTGGTATCTGTATCTAAAGGTGTCTAAATTTAGCTTAGCTCTAGCTCTACATTAGTTTGACTGGTCTGACCAGTATCTTCCCCCACCACCTGATCCAACTCACCACCAGATGGTGATCAGTTGACAGCTCAGCTCCTTTCTTTACCCGAGTGTCCAAAACACATGGCCACAAGTCCAATGACACGACTACAAAGTCAATCATTGAACTGCGGCCTAGGGTGCCATGTGCACTTATGGACATCCTTGTGTTCAAACATAATGTTTGTGATGGACAAACTGTGGTTTGCACAGAAGTCCAAAAACTGAACACCACTTGGGTTCAGATCAGATAGGTCATTCCTCCCCATCGCATCCTGTTCTCACTGTCATTGCCCACATGATTGTTGAAGTCCCCCAGTAGGACAATAGAGTCTCGAGGAGGAGCACTTACAAGCACCCTTCCCAAGGACTCTAGGAAGGCTCGGTACTCTGAAATGCTGTTCGGTGCATAAGCACAGACAGTGCTTAAGAACAGTCAGGACCTGTTCCCCAACCCAAAGGCATAGGGAAGCTACCCTCTCGTCCACCAGTGAAAACCCCAACATAGAGGAGCTGAGTCGAGGGGCCCTATGAGAAAGCCCACACCTGCCCACCGCCTTTCACCATGGGCAACTCCAGAAGAGAATAAAGTCCAGCCCCTCTCAAGGAGATTGGACCCAGAGCCCAAGCTGTATATTGAGTTGAGCCTGACTATATCTAGCCGGTATCTCTCAACCTTACGCACCAACTCAGGCTCCTTCCCTGCCAGTGGGGTAACATTCCAAGTTCCAAAAGCCAGTTTCAGCAACCAAGGATCAGAACACCAACGCCACCAGATGCTCGCTGGCGAGCCCCTCCCACAGGCCTGGCTCAAGGGTGGGGCCCCGGTAACCCTGATCTGGGCAGGGTACACAAGTCCTGTTTTCTTCTTATTTTCATAAGGGTAATTATGGATCACACTTTGTCTGACCTGTCACCTAGGACCAGTTTGCCTTGGGAGACCCTACCAGGAGCTTTTGCTCCAGACAACATAGCTCCTAGGATCATTCAAGCATGCAAACCCCTCCACCACGATAAGGTGGTGATCCATGGAGAGGCAGCTGGAACAGACACCACTAAATGAGCTTCTCCGTTCATCCAGTGTAGCAGGCAGAGGGTGTGAGGTGTTGTCCAAGATGGCTAGCAGCTTGTTGAGCATCCTCTATTCTGCCACAACCTCCAAAGAGTCCAGCTTGATTCCTACAGCAGAGACAGCATTCCTAATGAGTTTGTTCATTTTGTTCAGAGCAGTGTTGTTACTGCTGCTGCTCCAGAACACAATAGCATAGAATAGAACACTTGCCATAGTAGACTGGTAGAATCCATAGGAGCTTAGTGCCACACTAAAAGACCTCAGCCTCCTCAGTCTCTAAGGCTTTGTCCTCTTTTGTACACCATGAGAGTTACAGCTCCAGTCTAGCTTGTTGTCACTGCCACTTGGTGCGTCACTGCGAGTGACTGAGAGCACATCATTGCGGGATTGTTTTCTGGTGTAAGTTCCTAAATCAACCAAAAGTGGTAAGTACCTGTAATATCATGGTTTCTGCTGTTTGTTTTGCCTGTTCAGAGTGTGTTTAGTTTAATCCCCTTTTCCACCTCTAGTGTTAATGATAGTAGCTGTGTTTGTGCTAAGTGCCAGTTTGTTAGCTCTCTGGTGGAGTAGGTGGACCAGCTAGAGGTGCATCCGGGGTGTATTAAAGGATAGACAGCAAGATTCAGTGCTAGCAGCTCCGGGTACCTTAGGGGGAGTCAGCCCCCCACTCGACTCCGGAGTTAGAGCCCGTGAATGGGTGATGACTTGGCGACATAGAGCATTTATTTAACCGTGATGTGAGCAGGATTACATCATCTATTGTTCATGAACACAGCCAGCCCTCCTCCCTTTTTCTTACCAGTGCGCTTGTGGTCTCTGTTGCCCTCACAGTATAAAAAAAATTCAGCTGAACATGAGAGTCAGGTACACGGGCTCAGCCAAAACTTAGTGAAGCACAGAATGCTGCATTCTGGTACTCCTGTTGTGTTCATGTTAGAGCAGACAGTTCATCCATTTTGTTGGTCAGTGACTGTACATTTGCCATAATTATTGCAGGAAGATTTGTTTTTTCTCCTACTCTGCAGCCCCGGTAAGGACGTCTCAGCTCTGCTGGAATCACCGGCCACCGCAATGTAAACAAAGCTGCCGGTTTCCGATGCGCAATCAATTTAATTATCGTGTAGACAAAGCTGCGATGGCGTGCAGTGCAGTCAGAAAGTTCCATTAAATTATCCATTGAAAACTTCAAAAAGCTGGCATTTATTTCTGTGTTTATTGCTGTGTTACTTCCCTATAGAAGTAAGTCCATCAAAAACTACAATCACACTACAGTTCTTCCAGTCCAAATCTTCTACTTTGCTGGTTCACATTTAAGTGTGTAAGGCAGCAGATCGCTCTCCATGGTGTCTCCAGACTCTGTCACGTCTGTCACATGTGCTCAGTGTGAACCTGCTTTCATCTGTGAAGAGCACAGGGCGCCAGTGGCGAATTTGCCAATCCTGGTGTTCTCTGGCAAATGCCAAGCGTCCTGCACGGTGTTGGGCTGTGAACACAACCCCCATCTGTGGACGTCGGGCCCTCATACCATCCTCATGGAGTCGGTTTCTAACCGTTTGTGCAGACACATGCACATTTGTGGCCTGCTGGAGGTCATTCTGCAGGGCTCTGGCTCCTCCTGTTCCTCCTTGCACAAAGGTGGAGGTAGCGGTCCTGCTGCTGGGTTGTTACCCTCCTACGGCCTCCTCCACGTCTCCTGGTGTACTGGCCTGTCTCCTGGTAGTGCCTCCAGCCTCTGGACGCTACACTGACAGACACAGCAAACCTTCTTGCCACAGCTTGCATTGATGTGCCATCCTGGATGAGCTGCACTACCTGAGCCACTTGTGTGGGTTGTAGAGTCCGTCTCCTGCTACCACGAGTGTGAAAGCACCACCAACATTCTAAAGTGACCAAAACATCAGCCAGAAAGCAGAAAGGTGCTGAGAAGTGGTCTGTGGTCCCACCTGCAGAACCTCTCCTTTATTGAGTGTATAATAATAAAAAAAAAAGAAAAATAATAGTAATCTATTAAAGCAACAAAAAATGCACAGCAAAGCATTCCTATCTTTTGGTTTTTAACTATAAAGAGCTGTGTATTGACACTACTTATGTTTCTGCTTTTTGTAATTTTGATTATTTGAAATGTCCATTTTCATAGCAGTACTGAGATGTTAATGTAAACCCAGTAATTCATGGATCCCTAATCTTTTATTACAAACTATTACAACTCTGTTCTTATTAACAAACACTATAGAAACAACAAAAGTGCAGACAGGTTGCTGTATTTAGAGTGTGCAGTGAGGACAAAGAAAAAACAAGCTCACTAATAAGAGCAGAGTTTACTTTCACTTCTCTCAGTTCAGCCTACTGGGCTGAAACTGGGTGTTTCTTAGGTACAAAAGGACCAGTAACTTCTTCATTCCTTCACTAAACTTTCCAGTTCTTGCCCTTTCAGCTTGATACTCTTCTCAGGTAAGGATTTAAGATTACTGCTGTAAAATATATATTTTCATTAGGTTTTTGTACAAAACTATGAAAAACTATAATGAAGTCACAACAGTGCTTCCACACTCACAGCCAACTAACATACAAATGTGGAGTCAAAGTGGAAATAACATTAAATTGGAGTTTAAATAAAATAACTTGTTAAAAAATAAATGATAAAATAAAATTTTAAAAAATCATTGAAGAATTCAGGTAAAAATAAATTATACATGTGTCACTAACAGCTTGCCTTGTGTTGTGTAAGGTATTAAAAAAATAATAATGTCAACTTTGAGTTACTGTAGACATTCTTTTTATGTATATCATGAGGAAGTGTTGGGGATTAACAGATTAGTTACAGTTAATTATGCATAATTTAAAAAAATGATTTACAGATTACTTACAGCTTTATTAACATTCAACAAATACTAATTCAAAGTCATGTATTTTATTTTAAATACAATAAAACAAAAGCCACACGTGTTTTATTATAATATTATGAAATAAAATGCTTATTATATTACTATTTTTACCCTTAACATATTTTTCCTAATTTATTGATTTATTGAAAACTCAAGCATCCAGAGATATGGTAAGCAAAAAATATTGATGGAGTTGGTCTGAGTTCTTACCCTTACATACTAGAATTAACCTGTGTGTTTAGAGAGAACTCAGTATGAACTGTATGAGTTTATTTTGCTTAAAAAATGATCATAACTTTAAGACCTCCAAGTCACGTTTTAAATAGTTTCTCCATCATTTAACAGCTCTTTTCCATGTCTTATTTCCTTTTTCTATTTTTCTGGAGCAATTTTAAATGATTATTTTTTTAAATTACATTTTGTTTCTAGAATTCTTTTTATTAATATTGTGTATTATTTTTCATATGAGTGATTGTTAGGACATGGATTGTTAGGATATTTAAATGTCTATTGGTCTTTTATTTTATTTCCACATCTAAAGTCAACAACAATGCTCTGGATTCTTTATGGACAAACTATATCAGCCAATGTAAACAAATATACAGTCTCTTTAAGTTTCATGAAGTGTTCTTTGTCTGTTTAACAGTGAAATAGATTTTTCCCTGGAGATTGGTACATGATTTAGGGTATTAATCTTTTCCACATGTACATGTAGGAAGATTTTTCTATTTAAATGATGATAGGCAGATGTTATTTGCAAGTGATTTGAGCAGTTTAGAACACAAGAAGACACCTAGTACATTGTATCTCATTGTTGTGTAGTACTGCTTATTAAATTATGTATTAAATTATGTATTAAATAAATGTATTTACTTCTATTTAGACTCAGAATGGCTGAACAGGATCAATACCTCACAGATCTAAGGTAATAATAAATTCATAGCTATATTTATTTTTCTACAATAATATTCAGAATCATATTTGCTGTGAAACTTCAATATACAGTCTGAAGTGTTAGACTCATGTAGACTTTTTTATTATATTATTATTTTATTATTATTTTATTATAAAGGTTTTATTTGTTAATGAGAACATTAAAAACATATCTGCTGTCCTTTTAATAGATCTAGATTACTGACTATATGAACATCTGAAGACTTGTAGTTTTGGTTGTGTCCTGTTGCTCACAATAATAGCACAACAGTATTATAAAAATTACATTTAGGTTAATCCAACTGAAGGTGGCCAACATTTAAGTTGCTCAAGATAAATTTTGGTCTAGCAGATGTTGGTGCAGATTGATTCCTCAGAGTTTGTCCAAATTGAGATTGGTTCAAATTGAAGTCAGCACAGATTTAGATCAGGCAAAACTGATGTAGTGTCCACATATAAATAAACAAAAGCTAGTAAATGTTGGTCCATGTTGATCTCAGAAGGTTCATTTGGCTAGTTGTAGTTCCAAATTAAGTTTGATTCAGGTACAGGTAGGTTGGCAAAAACTGAAGTAAGTCCAAAATGAGAAAAGGGAAAATCTAATCATTGAGAGCTAATTCAAAATTGAAGGTGCACTTGCTTGGGGATAGTTCAGAGTTTGTCAGGTTTTAGATTGGTCAAGGTGTTTTAGGTTGGGCTTGGCCTAATGTGGGGATGACAAAGACTGATGTTCATCAGATTCAAGATACAGGATTGTCCAGGATTTTCTCAGATTCTTTCTCAGACTGAAGTTAGTCCAATCCGAGGTTGGTAAAGATTGAGGTACTCCTCTTCTAAGGTTGGTCTAGACTGAAGTTTGTCCAGATGGAGGATGGGGTAAAGTGAGGTTGGACAAAACTGATTAGTATAGACTGAAGCTGCTTTAATAATGCTGATTAATTTGATTAAGGATACTCCAGATTGTAGTTAGTCTATATAGAGATTGCATAACAGTACTACAATGAGCATTGATCCCACACTGGTATAGATTGAGGTTGATCAAAATTGAAGTTTGTCCAGACTGAAAGGCCTAGATTGAAGTTTATCCAGATTTATCCAAATTGAAATTGGTTTACATTAAGTTTGGTCAAGACAGAGAATGGTCTAGATTAAAATTGCTTTGGATTGAGAACAGCAGTTACGATAGATAGTAGATCTACATTTGAGATTTGTGTAAACTGCAGTTGTTGCAGATTGAATATGGTCCAGTTTAAGGCTGGTCAGTTTTCATGTGGGTCTAGATTCAGGTTGAATTAAACTGAGGTTTTCAGATTGTACTTTTGAGGGGGCCAGTTTTACCTTTAGAGGATAGATAGATAGATATATAGATAGATAGATAGATAGATAGATAGATAGATAGATAGATAGATAGGGGGTACAGAAAGTGCAATTTGTACAGTAAGGTGTCCATATGTGCAGATGGATTAAAAAAAACTATGATTTAGCATGAGATTCAGATTCATTCCTCATCTATCCTCTTCCTTTCTTTTCTTCTTCTGGAGATTAAATTAAATCTAAGGTGGGGCCAGATAAAGGATTGTCTACACTGAGATAGTTAAAGACTAGATTGGTCCAGATTTGGTTTGTTCAAGATTCAGGTTGTTAAAGTTTGTCAAGTTGAGGTCGGTCCAGATAGGTTTGTTCAGACTAAGGTTGGTCAGCCTGGAAATGATTCACGTTCAGGTCTTTAGATAGAAATGACATTTGCCCAAACAATTCATTTTTCATTTAAAAATGTTTTGAATGCAGCTCACTATTTCTATTATGCATACAAAACATTAAATAATCACAGAAACCCTGACAAACCCAGAACACCACCCCCCCCCCCCCCCACCACCACCACCACTAAAACAAAAAATTGAGTTTAAAAAAAAGTTTCAAGCTGGTCTGACTGAAACTTTAAAAGATAACAACCTTTTTTATTAAAAAATAAAATATTGTATTGTTATTGTCAATTCTATTTGTAGAAAGGAAAATGAGCAATGCAAGAATGAAATTATGGATTTAAGGTAAGGCAGTACCAAATCAAAACATTATCACATTTTCTTTTGCACAGTGAAATAAAACACTGGACATTGTTTTTATTTATTTATTTGTTTGTTTTTTTTTCTGCAGAAAAGAGAATGGAAACCTCAAATCAAATAACAGGACATTAAGGTAGGAAACTACTTAATTATTAATGTAATCTAGGTTTAAACCTAGGTTTAAACTGTGATCACATGTCTAATTAATAAAACATTTATTTTTAATGCTTTGAATGAAACATGATGTTACTAGAGAGAGATGGAACCAATGTTTTGCTTAAAGAGACATAGTCAGTAAATCAGTGTGAATTTTCTAATCCTAAAAATTTTCATGCCTTATCCAAGGAACCTCATGAGTTCACAGACAATCTCTCCTTCAGTTCAGTTTTATACAGATGAACTCATTTGGAGAATTTATTTTAAAACAGTTTTCAGCATATCATATATAATATAATAATATTACTGTAATTATATGAGATCTGTAATAAGAAATTATAATGAGGCAGAATGACGCAGACACTCACAGGTAAAAAGTGAATGAGACACTTGTCAAAACAGAATCCACAATCGATCAGGTAACATGCAATGGTCAAATTCAGAAAGGGCACAATACACAAAAACACAAACATAACCAGTCGAACAGTCGAAAAGGGATCAAGCAAAAGTCAGGAACAGGTCAGATCAGTCAAAACAGGTCAGATCAGGAATAAACAACCAGGAAATAATGCTCAGTAGCTCTGTGGAAAGAAGCAATACCTCACAAAGAATCTATCTGTAAGCCCAGGCTTTAAGCTAAACGAATCAGAGAAGAACAGGTGAGACCAATCAGTACCATAGGGAACTGGAGCACTGGTTGGAGCACAAGAGTGAGGCTGGCATCCAGGGGATTCTGGGTGATTGAGTCCAAAGAGAGTTCAGAGCCGAAGGGAGTCATGAAAGAAATAGTCTTTATTTCTCTAATAAATTATCATGTTTTATATTAATGTCATTAAATCATAGGAAATGTAGACACATAAAATACAAAGTTATAAACCACATAAACAAAGACCAAAAAAGCCTGGTTTTAAATTTAATATATTTAAAATTAAATGTATTACAAAAGTTGTAAAATAAGTTTAATAATATTATTTTTAGTTAGAACTGATGATGGAAATCAAAGAAATTGAGAACATCATGTGGCCACTTTCTAATCTACACAGCAGTTAATCTGTCTGCTCACTCTGTAAAGCATTACATTCCCTACAGTGAATTTGTGATTTCTGTTGTATCTGGACTTAACTCATGAGTGCTGCTTTCTTAAAAGGGTTTACTGATCTTTTTTTCAAGACTAATTTTTAGTCTGTTAAGTGTTTATCATTTTTTTATTTGCTGACAAAGTCAATATATACAGCAAACATCTGCCATCTAAAAAAATATCTTTAGGAGATATTATATCAGTATTTTTCTTATTTTACATTTTATACTTAGATTGGAGAATGAGAAATGCAATAAAGAACTTGAAGATTTAAGGTAAGAACATGCTATAACTGTGTTATTATGTAGAAATACTATGTAAACTGATATCAAGATTTTCCATGGTTGCCAGAAGTCAGATTGACAGCATTTAATAATAACATATTTGTTCGTGTTGAATAGTTACTGTAAGCTTAAAAAATTCTGTTTTAATTCACTCTCAGACAAAAGAACAGAAACCTCAAATTAGAAATCAGCAAATTAAGGTAAGTATAACACCATGGAGCAAGGAGGCGGACGCATGTGATGAGATAAGTGACTTTTATTGTGGGCAAATCCAAAATCAGGGTCATAACTGTCTATGGTCAGAGAGCCAACGCGAAGAGAACGATATGAGACATAATTACAAACAATAAACAGGTTCAAACACCACATCCAACATGCACAAAACCAGAACAAGGACCAGCACCAACAAAGGGCAAACACAGGGCTTAAATACAACAGGAGTAATGAGGGACAGGTGAAAACAGTCAGGGGTGGAGTCTCTAAATAAGTGGGCTGGACCAAAACAAACGCACATGGAAGATCCAAAACACAAACACATGGACAGGACTGGGAGGGCCCAATCTTGACAATAAGCCATTATATTACATTACACTATTATCTAATCTCAGAGGGACATTCTTTATTCATACAGTTATCATCAACAACAATCATAACAAAATCTCTTCCTCATTATCATCTGTCATAACCAGAATTAACAATAAGTTCAGCACAGTTTTCTCTGTGTAGTGAGTCATGTTGTTGTGTTCTTGATCTGTGGATGTTGTGGCTCTGGTACATCACTGCAATCTTCAGGAAGCTTTTAAGGACCATCCTGGTGTGATTAACAGGCTACAGTCCTTCTGCTTTGGGCTGAAACTGTTTTGATAGGCAGTTTAGCAACAGTAGATATTAGCTATTCAAGTTGTAGAGCTAATTGCACAGCACAATTAGAGTCTGCTGTCCTGTGTGGACCATGACTGTGCTGGATGTTCAGGCTTTCACTTGGATTTGTGTCAGAATCAGATTAAGGTGGAGTTAAGATCAGATTAAGATGGAGTTAGGATCAGATTGAGGTGGAGTCGGAATCATATTAAGGTGGAGTTAGGATAAGATTGAGGTTCAGTCGGAATCAGATTAAGGTGGAGTTAAAATCAGATTAAGATGGAGTTGGGATCGGATTGAGGTGGAATCAGAATCAGAGTAAGGTGGAGTTAGGAAAATATTAAGGTGGAGTCAGAATCATATTAAGGAGGAGTCAGGGTCAGACTAAGGTGTAGGCAGGATCAGATCAAGGTGGAATCAGGATCAGATCTGAACAATCTGTCTAAAGAGTATTAACAGGATGGGTTTAAGCTCTGGGGTAACTCTAGTGTAATATAAGAATTGTAATTTATTTTATTTTGAAGTAATTTTTCTGTTGGGGTGCCCAAACTTATGCACCTGCCTAATTTTTTTCAAATAATTATTGTACACTTTCTGTAAATCCTATAAACTTCATTTCACTCCTCAGATATCACTGCGTTCATCTGCTATATGATATATTTAACTGAAATTGTTGATCCGAACATCCAATGATTTATAAAGGCAAATCATGAAAATTATCAGGGGTGCCCAAACTTTTGCATACCACTGTAGCTGGGGTGTGGGCAGCTGGTCTGAAGTGGGAGGGTTCGACAGTCAGTTGTCCTTCAGTGTCCGGCCGGACATGTGGGCAGTCGTTTACTCAATAAAAGGCAGGGAGATGGAATAGTTTTATTCTGTTTTGTTTATATATAAAACGGAATGTGAACATTTCCAGAGTGTGGCTAACGACTCCGGCAGATCTGAATATGACAGCTTAACTAAAAGGAGAGAACCAGAAGGACACTCACTTTCTTCTACAACTGTGTTTTGTTTTATATTAGCCTCGTCAGATGACAGCCAAGTTGGATTTAATACTCTGGGTTGAATTTGTTGTCTAATATTTTCAATTTTATTATTAAAGAAGTCCATAAAAACTTCACTGGTGAGAGTTGCTGGGATTTCTGGTTCAGTACCTGCCTGATTTTTTGTGATTCAGGAAATCACACTAAACAGAATTCTAGGATTATACTTATTATTCTCGATCAGCAAGGCCAGATATGCTGAGCGAGCTTCAGTGAGGGCATTTCTATCCTCTATAAGGCCGTCCTTCCAGGCAGAGCGGAACACTTCCAGCTTGGTTTGACGCCATTTCCGCTCTAATTTCCGAGCTGTTTGTTTTAAGGTCCGGGTTTTATCGTTGTACCACGCGGCTTTTTCTGCCTTATTCTTTTTATTTTAAGTGGGGCCACGTTTTCTAAAGTGGATCTGAAGGTATTTTCTAAATAATCGGTTAGTAAATCTAGTTCCATTGGGTCTGATGGAGTGGAGACTGGGGTTGATAACTCTAGGAGGTTTTCTATAAATTGTAGGGTGGTAGAAGGTTTTATTGAGTGCTTTGTAGAATAGCAAGGGCACATACATATATTATGGCTCAGTCGTAACTCATATGAAATTAAGTAATGATCAGAGCTTGCTGAAGTTTGTTGTAAGATATAAAGCCTGTCTATGTTAAGACCTAGTGTCAAAACTAAATCTAAAGTGTGACTACAGTATCAAATCAAATCAAATGTTTTTTTATTTGTTTTTTTCAAACTGATGTCACAAAGCAGCTTCACAGAATTCTAGAAAAGACAAAGTTTGTAAGAATGTAAAAAACCCCCCGGTGAGGAAGCCAGGATTGATGGTGGCAAGGAAAAATTCCCTCAGAGCTGAGGAAGAAACCTTGGGAGGAACCAAGGCTCACAAGGGGGGACCCATCCTACTCTGGTCAAACTACCTTCAGAGTTATTATACTACTAATATTAATAGCAGTAGTATTAGTAGTAGTGATAGCTGGGAGTCCATGAGAACATCAATGTAGAGTGGGCAGCTAGTCCAAGGCAGGTGGTGGTAGCTGGGGCATGGACAGCTGGTCTGAAGTGGGTAGCAGGAAGGCTCGACAGTCAGTTGTCCATCAGTGTCCGGGCAGACATGTGGGCAGTCATTTACTCTGAAAAAAGGCAGGGAGAGGGAATTAGTTTTATTCTATCTGTTTGTATATAAACAGGGGATGTAAACATTTCCAGAGTGTGGCTAACGACTCCGGCAGATCTGACTATGACAGCTTAACTAAAAGGACAGAACCAGAAGGACACACAGACACGGCAGCAGGACGACAGCACCAGCGTCTCAGTTTACTACAATTCCCTGTGTCCATGGACTCCTGGATCTGCTGCCTTTATCTAGGGGGGAACATTAGCTACCAAAAGCTAAACTGAACAAGTGAGTTTTCAGCCTAGTCTTAAAGATTGAGACTGTGTCTGGAAGATCATTCCAGAGTTTGGGGGCTTTATAAGAAAAAGCTCTTCCCCCAGCTGCAGCCTTAGGAATTCTGGGGACTATTAATAAACCAGCACTCTGGGATCTGAGTAGTCATTATGGCTTGTAATGGGAAATAAGGTCTTGTAAGTACTCATGAGCGAGACCATGTAGGGCTTTATAAGTCAATAAAATAATTTTATAATCAATACGGAATTTAACAGGCAGCCAATGAAGTGATGATATGATTAAATTTTCTAGTTTTAGTGAGGACCCTGGCTGTGGCGTTTTGGACTAGTTCGAGTTTAGATTCCTGCTCATACATCCTGACAGTACTGCATTACAGTAGTCTAGCCTAGAAGTAATAATGACATGTACTATTGTTTCTGTGTCATGCAGGGACAGGGCATTTCTTATCTTGGCAATGTTGCGAAGATGTGAAAAAGCTAGTAGTGTGTAGGCCTTGTTACATTTTCTAGAGTCTAGAATTGAAGTAAATGCCTTTTTTAGTGGGTCATCTACCTGCTCAAAGTGGATATTAAAATCCCCTACAATTATTACTTTATCATTGCACATAGCTGGTTTGCAGTGAAATCACTAAATCCTTTTTAAAATTCAGAGTATAGCTCATGTGGTCTGTAAATGTTAAATAATAAACATACATTCTTTTTTTGTAATGTGGATGGAAAGAACCTCAAAAGAACTGAAAGTGTCACATTGTTTCTGACTGATATCTACTTTGGTAGATTACACATACTCCACTCTTTTGACTGATAATCTTGGGCTGTGTACTTAAATATAGCCTACAGGGTGTAATGTTTGGACAGAGTAGCAGGCAGTTGTGGATGCCTAGATAAGAAGGTTTAATGGTCGCATAATCAGATAAATCCAGAAAACCAAAAGTACAAAAGGGTCAGACAGGAATCAAAATCAAGCAATACATAACAAAGGGTCAAAACATGGGTAAGGCAAACAAAACAGAATGATAGCAATGCAGTGATGTGGAAACAATACTTCACAATGTTCTTATCCAAACCCCTGGCTTAAATACTCTCTAGGAGTCATGGCTGTAACTACTACAGGTGTAGAGAGTCAATTGTCAGGGGATTGTGATCTCTGATAGGACTGTGGTGGAGTCATGTGATCCTGCATAGCCTTCTGGGTGTTGGAGTCTTCTACAATGGAGTCTGAGTGCTCGTAATCAGTCATGTGTTCTCCCAGAGCATTTTGGGAGATGGAGTCTAGTTCTCTGTCTAAGACGGCTGAAGGTGTGACATGGGGTGTCTTTATTTCGTGCTGAATATTCATCTGGTCTAACCCATGTTTCAGTGAGACAGAAAACATCAAATTTATGATCACTTATAATTTCATTTATGATGACTGCTTTTGAGTTTAGTGATCTTATATTGAGTAACCCAAACTTTAGATCTCAGGTGTTGCTGCTATCATCTAAATATGATTTAATTCAGATTCAGATTCCTTTATTGATCCCAGGGGGAAATTGCAGTTGTTACAGTTGCAGCCATGTGTGTAAAAATAAACACTTTACTAATAATTTAAGACAATATATAGAATTTACAGTATGTACACCAGATTTAAGTACTCTACACACACAATTGTTGTTATTGCACATATGAACAGTTGGTATTGAGTTTTTTGAATCACACATTGAGGGAGGAGTTATGGCGTTTGATGGCCACAGGTAAGAATGACTTCCTGTGGCGCTCTGTGGTGCATTTTGGTACGATGAGTCTTGAGCTGAATGAGCTCTTGTGTCTCATCACCGTATTGTCACCGTATAATATTAATTAGGTTGTTGAAACGGGCTGATTGAGTTTTTCTACGTTTAGATTTTATTCGGGGGAAAAACAGTTTAGCCGGTCTGCGGCCTGGTCCCGGCTCTGGACTGTCAGCAGCGGTTTACACTACTCTGCCGACTAACTAAAAGACTATGTGCTGTGCTGCACGAAAGTAAGGCAGCACCCTCCCGCGTGGGGTGGACACCATCCATACTTATAAGACCAGGCTTGCCCTCAAAATGCAACCAATTATCTATAAAGTCCACTTTATTTTCGGAACACCACTTGGACATCCAGCAGTTTAATGCCGAAAGCCTGCTGTAGGCTTCAGCACCGCGCCACATTGCGATGGGGCCAGAGCAGATTACGGCATCGGACATCGTCTGGGCCTGTTTAAACACCTCTCTAATATTAGCCTTAGTTACCTCAGACTGCCACAGACGGACATCATTGGCCCCTACACGAATGACTATCCTCGAATATCTCTTATCAGCTAATCTAAGGTCGCCACTAATGTCCGGCGCTCTGGCTCCCGATAAGCATCTAACTGTAACCGCTGGTGCCCCTAAAGGAGTAGCTAACTTCACGTGTCGAACAATCGAGTCTCCTATGACCAGAGTGCTTTTAACAGGCTCTACAGTGGGTGCTTCACTGAGCGGGGCAAACCTGCTTGAAACGCGAATCGGAGGAGCGTGGTGTTCCAGTGGGCTAGCTTTGGCCTCAGCGTTAGCATTAGCCTTAGCTTTCTGGCTAGACCGCCGAGTCGTCACCCATTCACCCCGCTGTGAGGGCTCTAACGCCAGAGTCAAGGGGGTGCTAACTCTCCCTAAGCCACCCAGAGCTGCTAACACTGAATCTTGCTGTCTATCCCTCAATAAACCCCGGATGCACCTCTAGCTGTTCCACCTTGTCCACTAGAGAGCTACCTAGCTGGCACTTAGCACAAACATAGCCACTGTCATTATCACTAGAGGTGGAAAGGGGATTAAACTAAACAGGCCACACTCTGAACAGGCAAAACGAGCAGCAAAAGCCATGGAAGCAGCAGAAGCCAAGGAACTTACAGTATAAACATTGCAGTGATGCGCTCTGTCGCTCATGGTGACATGCCATCAGACTCCTCCAGAGGAGGCCAGAGAACCAAGCATTAGTGGCAACCTTAGACTGTTAGCTAATGAGAGAAATTTGAGGATAGTCATTCATGTAAGGGGCAATGATAATGATATATGCTATGAAATATAACAAATTATTCAATTTTGATAGACCGGGCCTTCAGGACAGCCAAAAAGAAATGCCCTGCCCCAAAGAAAGGTATGCTTTTAACATTATCTTAACACTGAATTTCAGTTTTTTTCATTCAAATGTATGATTTATTTGATTTATTTGATTTGTTTTATATGATTTTTTTCACTCTTTTAAGAATGAGTAAAGCAGTAGACCATAAATCAGAAAGCAGTGAAGAGCCCAGAGAATCTGAACTGAAAACTGTGAATGAGAAATGTGCAAACAAGAAGCACTGGGTAAAACTTCCATTCCAGCTGAACTCAACAGAACATGATATGCAGCAGCCACAGGAAATGAATGCAGATGAACAAAACGACAGCAGGAAGCAATCAAAGGAAGCGATCAAGGTGAAATTGTCCATCTTTTTGTTAACAATTTTCTACATCCACTTTAGTAATTGGTATTTGCACAGTCTTTGTATTTTCTCTAGCTATATAGTGTGCAACTTATGCAGCATAACATCGTCTTAATCAATACTTTGCACTAATTATTTTAAATCATTATAGGGTTTTATAATAATAGTCTTTACCTCAAAAACACAAATATTTCTGCCTAAATAATATTATTATTGTACTTATTCACTTCTATTTTGTTTCTTTCCTGTTGTGTTTACATGGGTGTAACTATAACTATAAATTTTATGTTAGTCAACATCTATTATCATATTGATAACATGTTATAATACATTCATAAAGCATTATAAACATGGCTATAAATATGTATAAAAATGCATAACACATTATAGCCATGCTTATTATTCATTATGAATGGTTAACACAATGCATTATAAGCACTGTTCATAACACATTATAAGAGCTCATAAGCTGTATTAATATGCTCTCAGTAAAGTATTTACTGAAGGATTTAATGAAACACTAAAACATCCACAATAAAGCTCATTACAGGCTTCAAATGTCAGAGTTTAAACTAGTGCTGCCATCCGTGTTTTATACAATGTGGGGAATATAAAGGAAGAAAGGAGGTTCAGGGGAGGGGCTGATGGATACTTGGTTTGCTGTGATGTAATGTAAAATTTAAAGTGAGAGCGCCTGTTAAGAAAAGCACATTGTAGCAGTGATTCAAGGCTGAAGCCCTGAAGATGAATCTCTAACAGCACCAGCACTGTGGAATAAAATACTGGAAATCTCAGTAAATAAACTTTATATCTGTCCATACTCCAAACTAGGGCTGACTGCTTTGGCTCTGACAGTATAACATGTTATTAACACTATTTTTATTGCATTATATGAACAATTCATAATGTATAATAAACATGGTTATAAAGTATAATTCATTGTAATTCTTTTTATAGATATTTCTAACCATGTTTAGAATGCCTAATGAATGCTTTATAACATGGTTTAAATGTGTTTATAGATGCTTACAAATATGACATTCATAGAAAGCGTTACCATCCTTACCATGTTGTTCCTCATTTACTGCAGCTGATATCAGCTGAAAACAACATGTCTTCAGAATAACTTTGCTAACTGCACTGAAATTATAGTATTATAATCATTCATAGTGTGACACAGAATCAGGGTTGGAAACTACATCATGTGCTCTTTTTGCTACCTGTTAATAATATACTTATTTTATTACAGATCTGGCAATGGCTCAGAAGTTAAGTTTAAATTTCAAACTATTCAGATTCAGATTCAGATTCAGATTCCTTTATTGATCCCAGGGGGAAATTGCAGTTGTTACAGTTGCAGCCATTTATGAAAAAATAAACACTTTACTAATAATTTAAAACAATATATAGAATTTACCGTATGTATGTGCACCAGATTTAAGTACTCTACACACACAATTGTTGTTATTGCACATATGAACAGTTTTTTGAATCACACACTGAGGGAGGAGTTATGGAGTTTGATGGCCACTGGTAAGAATGACTTCCTGTGGCGCTCTGTGGTGCATTTTGGTACGATGAGTCTTGAGCTGAATGAGCTCTTGTGTCTCATCACCGTATCGTAGAGTGGGTGGGAGCCATTGTTCATAATGGCCCGCAGCTTAGACACCGTCCTCCTCTCCGACACTGCCGTCAGCGAGTCCAGCTCCACACCCACAACATCACCGGCCTTGCGGATCAATTTGTTGAGTCTGTTGGCATCTGCCACCCTCAGCCTGCTTCCCCAGCATGCAACAGCATAGAGGATAGCACTCGCCACCACAGACTCATAGAAGATCCTGAGCATAGTCCGGCAGATGTTGAAGGACCTCAGGCACCTCAGAAAATAGAGACGGCTTTGGCCCTTCCTGTAGAGGGCGTCAGTGTTCTTAGCCCAGTCCAGTTTATTGTCTATATACACACCCAGATATCTGTAATCCTCCACAGTGTCCACACTGACCCCGCTGATGGACACAGGGGTCACCGGTGCCTTGTCCCTCCTCAGGTCCACCACCAGTTCCTTTGTCTTTGTCCCATTGAGCTGCAGGTGGTTCCGCTCGCACCATGCGACAAAGTCCTTCACCGTTGCCCTGTACTCATCCTCTTCACCCTTGCTGATACATCCAACTATTGCAGAGTCATCAGAAAACTTCTGAAGGTGGCAAGTCTCTGTGCAGTAGCTGAAGTCCGTGGTGTAGAGGGTGAAGAGGAAGGGAGAGAGGACAGTACCTTGTGGAACTCCAGTGTTGCTGACCACTCTGTCCGACACACAGTGCTGCAGGCGTACATACTGTGGTCTGCCGGTCAGATAGTCAACAATCCAGGACACAAGGGGGGCATCTACCTGCATCACTGTGAGCTTATCGCCCAGAAGAGCGGGCCAGACGGTGTTAAATGCGCTGGAGAAGTCAAAAAACATGACCCTCACAGAGCTGGCTGGCTTATCCAGGTGAGCATAAACTCTGTTGAGCAGGTAGATGATGGCGTCTTCAACTCCCAGGCGGGGCTGATAGGCAAACTGGAGGGGATCTAGAAAAGGCTGGACTATGGGTCGGAGCTGATCCAAGACGTGCCTCTCCATGGTCTTCATGACATGAGACGTCAGTGCCACTGGCCTGTAGTCCTTGGCGTCACTGGGTCGTGGCGTCTTTGGGACAGGAACAATGCAAGATGTCTTCCACATCATGGGGACCCTCTGGAGACTCAGGCTCAAGTTGAAGACACGTTGAAGTACTCCACAAAGTTGGGTAGCACAGGCTCTAAGCACCCTGGGTGGAACCCCATCAGGGCCTGCAGCCTTGTTTGTGTGGAGTCTCTTCAGTTGTCTTCTCACCTGGTCAGCAGTGAGACACCCTGTAGAGGAGGTGGGTGGGGGAGGGATGGAGGTGTGAGATGGGCTATCACACGAGGGGGGCAGGTTATCAGGAGGGGGAGGGGGGATGAGTGGTATGGTCTGCTGAGGACTGGCAGCAGAGGAGTCAGGCTGGGGGGGGACAGAGCCTGCCGTGTCAAATCTGTTAAAGAACAGATTTAGCATATTGGCCCTGTCCACACTGACCTCTACTCCTCTGTTGTTGTTGGACCTGAAGCTGGTGATTGTCCTCATCCCATTCCAGACCTCCCTCATGTTGTTCTGCTGGAGTTTCCACTCCAGCTTCCTCCTGTACTTGTTCTTCGCCTCCTTGATAGCTGTCCTCAGTTCCCTCTGGATCGTTCTCACCTCCACTCTGTTTCCAGCTCTGAAGGCCCTCTTCTTCCTGTTGAGGAGAGCCTTAATGTCCTTCGTTACCCACAGCTTGTTGTTTGGGTAACATTTAACAGTCCTGGTTGGGACAGTGGAGTCCACACAGAAGTTAATGTAGTCCGTGATGCACTCTGTGAGCCCGTCGATGTCCTCGCCGTGCGGCTCACAGAGTGCAGACCAATCAGTAGCCTCGAAGCAATCCTGCAGTGCCTCGTAAGTCTCCACAGACCATCTACTCACTATCCGCTTGATCACAGGCTGACTCTTCACCAGCAGCACATAACAGGAGCTGAGGTGAACCAAGTTGTGGTCTGACCTACCCAGCGGGGGAAGGGGGGAGCAGCTGTATGCGACCTTAACATTAGCATACAGCAGGTCCAGTGTTCTTTCCTCTCTGGTGGGACAGTCCACATACTGCGTGAAGTGTGGTAGTGCCTTGGCCATGGTTAAAGTCACCTGATATGGCGATGAAGGCACTCGGGTGTTGCGTCTGGAGACGTGCTGTTGTTGAATAAATGACGTCACTTGCCGACGTCGGGTTGGCAGAGGGGGGAATGTAGACAGTCACAATGATGGCATGCGAATACTCGCGTGGTAAATAATATGGCCCGAGTCCGACAGCCAACAGCTCAATATCCGGGCAACAGGTACATTCCTTGATGGTAATGTGACCAGGGTTACACCAGCGGTTATTAACTAGCACAGCGACACCACCTCCTTTGCGCTTACCGCTCTCGGTGCAGCCTCGGTCGGCCCGAACTGTATGGAAGCCATCGATGGAAACATGGTCATCCGGGATGTCCTGGTGTAGCCATGTCTCCGAAAAGCACATTAAACTACACTCCCGGTACTCCCTCTGACTCCTGGCTAGTGCTGTCAGCTCGTCCATCTTATTCGCCAGCGACCTCACGTTGCCCATGATGACGGAGGGGAGACGCGGCTTATATCCCTTCTTCTCCATAAGCCTCCGCCGTCTCTCCCTCGCTTTCCCCGTGCGCTGGTTAATTCCCCCTCTGCAACCCCTGTGCGTCCGTCTCCAAAGCTCTTCGGGGATGTTCTTTGTCCTGGTCGCCATGCCGACCGGCTGCAGCGCGATCAGCTGATCTCGGGTGTAAACAAAGCGGCCATGCTGCATCGCCGCGGCGTACACGGGGAGTGCGTGAAAGTAGCACTTTCACGGCGAAAAAACAGACCAAAACACTCTCTACTCGCATGTTTCGAGAGGGCACAGCTTCCCTAAATTGCCTCGTCAAATAAATAAACTATTACTAAGGTAAAGAAAAAGTTATGATCAAAAACGAGAGAACATGAACGGGAGCTACTGTAACAGGCAGCATGCACTTTCGCGCATGCGCACTAAATCTACACCTCATATATGTTTATACAACATTGTTATCTTTCTTTATCTTAAATTTTTTTTTTTTGGATTTTACCCACTTTTCTCCCCAATTTAGTCATCTCTAATTCCACTCGCTAGTTAGGACTCCCCCAATCACACAATGCTATCAATGCTAGGAGGGTGAAGGCAGCACAGGCTTCCTCTGAGACCTGTGAAACCAGCCAATGCTTCTTTCTGCTTCTTTCCCAATGTCATTGGGCAACTTAATGTGCTCAGAGGAAAGTGCCAACCACCAGATTGCATCGCATTTAGTGATGAGGGAGAGGAGGGGCCATCCTACCCACCCAAAGAGAGCGAGGCCAATTGTGTTCTCTTTGACTCCTGGCAATGGATGGCTGTAGTATCACCCGGGATAGAACTCATGATCTCCTTATGATAGGGCCATTGCTTAGACAGCTGTGCCACTCAGGAGCCTATCTTAAATTATTCTAAGTTGTTCTTTATTAAAAACCTGAAAATTAACATGTATTTTAGGTTTGTACAACTTGTAAAAATATAAAAAATGTTTATTGTAAATGGAGTAAATAAATCAATCTTTTACAGACATTTAATTGAAAAGAGCTAGAAGATATATTTATTGTTTTATAAACCTATGATTAGGTGTGCCATACCAGTTCTGAAACAGGTAGAACATGGTCTGAGGCCCTATCTCAGCACTATAGGGTTGTTTTGAGCAAACAGATTTAAACATGTTAAGAGACTGCTACATATAATGACTCAACTGATTTGGAGTCATTAGTGACTGGCTACATTAGCAATTACACAGATGATGTGACTTCCTTGAAGACCATCATCACATGTGCTGACCAGAAGGTTTGAATGACTGCATTGCTGAAAAACTATCAGCACAGCAAGAGCCAATTTGTCCCAGGTTATCAAAAATAATCCCAGAAAACTTTCTAGATTTAATACAACACATAAAGAGTGGTTTTTATTCCACACTGGATCCATTTCAGTTCACATATCACCCTTACAGGTCTACAGAGGATGCCGTGTCCTTTGACATTCACCTCTGACTGACCCACTTGGAAAGAAAAGACAGTTCTGTGAGAAATGGTGTTCATACACTTCAGTTCAGCATTCAGCGCAACTGTACCACAGCAACTTATTGGAAAGCTGAGCTTTCTGGGACTAAACCCCTCTCTCCTGCAACTGGATCCTGTATGTCCTGACTGGGAGACCTCAGTCTGTCAGAGACAACAGTCTATGTCAGTGTGGTTAAGATGAAAGAGATTGCTGACTTTAAAAGGAATAATGGTGGTCCCTCTCCAGACCAGCTCAAGTACAAACAGCTCTGCAACTCATTTATGACTCCACTTGGCTTTGTCTCAGCTCCACTCAGCTCTATGACCCACTTCTGACTTAATTCAGCTCCATCTCAGATCTGCTTCAATGTGCCTCAGCTCAGCAACTCCTTTCTGATTCAGCTCGGCTCTGGGTCAGATCAGTCCCATCCTGGAACTACTCTCTCAGATTGGATCCAGCGCAATCAGCTCTGCAACTCCTTGCTGTCTTAACTAAGCTCCACCTTGGATCAGCTCCATCTCTACTCAGTTTAATTTCTTAATTTTCCCTCTGGACTATAATTGTTTGTTTGTGAAGATGCTGCATTTAACCTGCTGCTTTCCTAGTCATCTTGGCTGTTCCTTTGTTATTGCTGATTCAAATTCCCAAATTCCCATTCAGCTCTCAGTCCTTGGGAGCCACATCCTTTCACAACTGCCAGCCAATTCCAAGCAAGTGATTTTCATAAAGTGTCATGAATGAATGACTGTGCTGTTGCCAACAGGGTTTTTCCATGCCAAACTACCTCCTGTAGCGACATGAGCATCATCTAGCTGCCTCTGTCATCATGCCCATCAACTCCCATATCGACCAACTACCTTCAAATGGTCATTCTTACTCCAAGTTCATTTAATTCAGACAGAAATAATCTGCTTTACTTTTGTCCAACCCCTTTGCCTGATGTGTTTAACATAATCTTCACAAAACGGTGTTGACTATCATTTCTTAGCTAAAGTTCTGGAAAGAATTTTAGCCTCTCAGCTGCATAACTTTCTATCCTCCTATAACCTATATGAGCCTTTTCAGTCTGGCTTCCGCACCCTACACAGTACTGAGTCTGCCCATGTAAAAGTTGTAAATGACTTGTTGCTGTCTACAGATGCTGGATTTCTTAACATCCTGATTATTTTATATTTAACAGCAGCTTTTGATACTGTTAACCATAATCTTCTTATATCTAGACTGTCATCAGTTAGCATTATTGGCCTTGCCCTTCAGTGGTTACAGTCATACCTTGCTGTTAGGCATCAATACATTTCCATGGGTTCTGGTATTGCTCCTGTAGATCAAAGTGTACCCCAAAGATCTATCCTTGGGCCTTATCATTTACATCTCCCCACTTGGTCAGATCATCCACAACCATGTTTTTAACTTTCACTGCTATGCTGATAACATTCAAATTTATGTCAGCACTACTTCCCTCTCTGCCTCTGCTGAGGCTTTCAGTTCTTGTGTCAGAGATTTGAACATTTGGTTGCAAAATAATGATCTGAAACTAAATGCTGTTAAAACCGAGGTTCTGTTAGTTGGTTCTAAATACTCACTTTCCCAGGTATTGAACTTTTAAATCAACATTGATTGGGTCGATAGTCTTCTTTATTCATCTCTTACTTTCAAGTCTCACATTAAGCTCGTCACCAAAACTGCATTTCATCATCTACATAACATTGCTTACGACCTATGCTGAGTGACACTGACACTACAATGTTGATCAAATCCTTCATCTTCTCTCACATTGATTACTGTAATTCACTTTTCTATGAACTCCCACTGGCTGTCTGTACAGCAGAGTCTCTCGCTGTCTTCAAAAGCAGACTGAAGACCGTCTCTTTATTTTGTATTGTATTGTACTGTTCTGTGTTTAACTCTGTTCCTTTTTCTCTCAGTATCAACAGTGACTTTGTTTCTAGCAATATCTGCGCTGAGGACTAGCTTTCTCTCTAACCTATTGGTAACTAGTAAAGATGCTTTCTCTAGATAGAAAAAGCTCTGGATAAGAGCACCTACTAAATGCTGTAAATGACTAGAGGAGGATGGGTGCCCCTGTCAAATCCTGGTCCCTAGGCTTGCTTATCAGGAGTTCAAACCCAGATGTCTGTTAAGAAACATGCCACCATGTCACACTTAATGAGATTCATCTACTCCATTTTTCTTCTCATTTTACAACTTTAATAGACAAACTACTTACATCAATCACCATAGAAAAGGACCAATGTAACTAGACCTCTATTCTGCCTTGGCTAAACTTCTCTGCCTAACCATACTATGCCTCATATACCCAAATGTTAGACCATTTGACCAACCTGATTCTGAATTCAGCTCCTCCTCTATCCTTCTCCTAGCATAAAGTCATATCAAATTCTCCACCCAGGCTGCTACACTATTGTCATTTCAAAATCAGCTCGTGAAAAACAGATTTCTGGACAGAAATCCCCCTCCTTCTTCCAATCTAACACTAGAAATTCACATACTCACCTTCTGTTTCTGTGACAAAGCATTCACAATCCCCACCACCACCCAATATCCTCCCTCTTCCTCAGACCTACATCAGTGCTACTACAGCTGTGAGGTGGGTGTGAACTCCAGCTCAAGTTCTCAGAGTTCTCTTCCCTCCCTCATCAGTCTTCCCTAATAATACCACCATGTTGAAGGGTTAGTCTGAACTCAAAGTAATATTTGGTGCACAATACCATGTAAATTTCAGCTTTTGATGATTCAGCATTTCAGTCATCTATATTGTAGTGTGAAATATGGATGAGTGAAACAAAAACAAATGAATAATGGAAAATGGCATTAAAGCAGTAAACTACACCACACAAGTAATTGAATAACTAACTTACACAAAGAAAGCAACAAACGAAAAAGACAGAAACCTTCATCTATAACTGATTACACACTCCTACAGGCAAAGTTAGATACAAGTCAAGTCATGTCAAGAGGCTTTTATTGTCATTCCATCTATGTACAAGCACACAGTGGAGTGAAATTACGTTCCTCCAGGAACAAAATGGTGCAACAAGGAACAGAGAGACAGACTTGTTATTCACAGAATAAATGCAGCAACAGTATCATCAGAAATGAGTTCATTCAGGTGCAGAAACAAGGTGCACTTCTTTCTTCCTATCTTCTCATTTCCCTTCCCTGTTCTGTTTTTCTAGGTGCCACAGAAGCAGTGCACTTCAGTAGCAAAGGGACTTAGACCTCGAACCCAACATCAAGGTAGGTACTTGCTTTGTTGAGGCTCACTGACTAAGCTTTAATCTTTCTTTAATCTTTTATGCTAGGTTGGTCTGTCTGTAAGTCACAACCACTACAAAGTCACAGCACATTTTAGAGTTGGAACATTTTTACACATGGTCACTTTCTTCTCAACAGTTCCTTATATTACTTCAACATGAAACTTTAGTGAAGTAATGATGAGGTTTCTAGTTCTTTTTTTTTTTTTTTTTTTTGCTTGACAAACATGTTTTTTGCCATGTGCTGGGCTGACAAAGTGAAAGTAAACATAGTATTTCTGAAATATTTATTTTATCTTGTTAATTGTTCTGTCTTGCTATGAATTGTATTCCTGTGCTGTTTCCAGAATCACTAGTCTCTATCGGCATAGATTTCGGCACAGCATTCACTGGATACAGCTTCGGGTTTAAAGGAGCAAAACAGATTCGGCAGCCTAAATGGGGTGAAGAGTACGGAATGAACACCCCCAAAACTCCTACCTGCATTTTATTTGATGAAAATAAAAATTTTCTGAAGTTTGGCTATGATGCTATAATGACATACACCAGACAGACACGGAGAAATGAAGCAAAGAAGCTTTTCCTCTTTGACGACTTCAAAATGGAGCTCTATGGCAAGGTATGACTGTAGCTCCAGAAAGTGCTCATTGCACAGTACTTTAATGAACAGACCAGTGTCCCAAATGGTAAATACTGTTAACGTGTTATTTTTAGTGTTATACTTAATACCTCAGAGTTAACTTTAACTGAGCTCAGCAGGTGCTCAGTCACACAGGTGATTATTTATTTCTCAGGTGTTGCACAGAGACTCAATGATGACTGCCAAAAACGGGAAAAAAATGAGAGCTATGAAAGTGTTCTCTGAGAGCCTGAAATTCATGAAAGATCACGCCCTGGATATGATTGGAAAGCACACAGCTGGAGTAACGTACTCTGCCTCTGATGCTACATGGGTTTTGACGGTTCCAGCCATCTGGAGTGCAGCAGCTAAACAGTTCATGACAGAAGCAGCTACAGAGGTGGGCGTGATGATATTAACAAGAAATGGACACTGTAGAAATGCTACTGTAACATGATTTACATTAAATGTTTTGAGGTTTTGGCTGTTGCACCCAGCATTGCCCCAGAATATGAAGAATAACCTTAGGGATCTTTATGTTTAGGCTGGTCTGGTGACAAAATCTGAGCCTGAAAGACTGATTGTAGCTCTGGAACCAGAAGCTGCATCTGTGTGGTGTAAACAGCTCCCAAAGGAAGGTTTTATGGAAGGAGATCTTACAGAAGCAGAGACAATAGAACAGATCTCAGGAACACAGTACATGGTGGTGGACTGTGGAGGTCTGTAGATATTGAGCTGTTCATGCTTCTTTTCAAAATCATTTACAGTCATTTTGTATTTGAGTGGACTTGAGTAGATCAAAGATGGAATCAGTTAGCACATAAACAAAAATTAAGTTTAAAGTTTTGAAACTAATGAACAGAGTATACAGAATGTGGGCTTGATTCTACTGTAACCACATGATTTTAGAGAAAGTATGTAAGTGAGCCATTGTTCCTTTATGAAGGAAATTATTATTAAGAACTGTAAGCAGTAAAACAACGAAACACAGCTTTTTAGTATTTACATCTGGGTTGAACAAATTTACAACTACAATGTATGAAAGAGAGTTATGCTTCCAACATAGATACATTGCACTAAAACTTACTGTTGCTCATGTTTTATACAAGAAAATACAATCTATTTCTCTGAGAGTAAAGTATTGCACATTGCAATGTCCATAATGTCAGTGTTACTACTATGGACTGTTCTTAATTTTGCCGATTTTGACTCTTTATGCTTCTTTTTTTAGGTGGAACCATTGACGTCACAGTGCATGAGGTGGCAGAGGGGGGCTGTCTAAAGGAGCTGCACAGGGTATCAGGAAACAACCTGGGTGGTCAGACAGTGGACAAAAACTTCAAATCACTCCTCAGAGAGATCTTCTCTGAAAAGGTGTTTGATGAGTTTGAGGAAAATCATCCCAGTGAGCTGAAGAGGCTGATGTATGATTTTTCCATCTGTAAACGTTATGATGGGGAGGTGCTGGTGCAGTGTCCTTATAATTTACAAGAGCTAGCCAGGAAAGTAAAAGACATAGAAGACTATTTTGAGGGAAACAGTGATGCTGAATGGGAAAGTGGACAAATACTGCTGTCAGGGACAATGCTGAGAGCTTTACATGATAATAGTATCAGAGGTATAGAAAACCTTATAGAAGAGATTTTGCAGAAAAGCAACCTGACCATCAGGTATATCTTGCTTGTTGGAGGCTTTGCCTTGAGTCCTTATGTGAACGGCTTTGTTAAAGAGAAGTTTGGGTCTAAGTATAAAGTGCTCTGTCCTGTAGATGCTGAATTGGCTGTTGTTAAAGGAGCTGTCATGTTTGGCATGATGCCAAATGTGGTGGAATCACGGATCTGAGTACTGTGATGTTCAATTTCACTGCTTGGGAAAGAATGGCAGGTGAATGTTTTTGATGAAAGTAAAGGGTACACCTTTAGTACACTGATTCAGCACTGTTAATGTGAAATCTGATTATATAAATGAATTGGCTTACGGTTATTTCATATACATATATTTATAATCTTATTGGGAAGGGCTTCATAATTTCTAATGTGATTTTTTGAGATTGTAATAAACATTAAAAAAACTATATGGATTTAATGTTTTTGTTTGTTATATATACACATTTTCATTATAAAATCTCATGAACATTTGAAAGAACTTCCATGATGTGTGAACCTGAAATCTTATAGATAATGCAATTAAGAGATTCTGTGTTTGAAAATGCATCAAAAATAAATAAGAATACATTGTTATTTGTTGAATGTTATCTTTTTTATTCTCCTGTTCTGTTTGAATATCTTAGTGTAAGCATTGATGTCAGATCAACAGGATACAATGAGAAGGACCATGAATCAGTATTTTCCTACATATTGTGCATGAATGCTGATCTGGTCTTAATCTCACTAAGATTGGGTAGATTTGTGTAAATACATACAGGAATACTTTACGTAAGACTGTAAAAAAATATATAATCACAAACACACACACATACATACATACATACATACATACACACACACACACACACACACATATATATATATATATATATATATATATATATATATATATATATATATTCCTGATTAAAGACAGAAAACATCAAGATATGGCAACAGATTACATTGACTACATCCTTTTTAATAATAAAATAATAATCAGTTTACATCATGACATTTATCTGACATGCTGTAATGCATTAAATGACTAAAATAAAGAAATTACATGTTTAAAGTAATGTGTGAAATATTTGGTCATTTGGTTTCTTTATTCATACAAAATTACATGAGAATAAAATGACAACAAACTCTAATGGTCACACTATTTGAATGGTCCCCTACAGATGCTCTACAGATACATAAATCACTAACAAACTTTCTATTGATATTCAGTTGATTTTCAACAACAGCATGTGTGTTGGTGTGTTGTGAGGTGTATTGCGCTGTGTGTGCTGCATGTGTGCAGTGTGTGTTGTGGTGCATTGTGTGTTGTGAAGTGCAGTGTGTGTAGTGCAGTGTGTGTTGTGGTGCAGTGTGTGTTGTAGTGTGGTGTGTGGTGTGTTTCGTTTTAGTATTTAGTGTTGTGGTTAGGGTTAGTGTTTTGTTTAGTGTTTTAGTTTAGTGTTGAGGTTTTAGTTTAAGTGTGAGATTAACAGATTTATGATGAAAGTTGTGATTGTGTAGGGGCTATATTTTAGTGTTTAGTTAGTGTAGGGATAATGTTTTAGTGTTATGATAGTTTAGGGATTATGGTTTAGTGTTTAGTCAGTGTAGGAGTTAATGTTTTAGTGTTATGATAGTTTAGGGTTAGGTTTAGGGTTAGGGGTTAGGGTTAGGATTAGGGTTTAGGGTTAGGTTTAGAGAGCATACAATGACTTCCCCCATCAACTGTCTTCAACAGCCGTGGTTAGATAGGAAGATCAAGGGTATTGCACGGGCCACCGCTTGTTAAGTCACGCCATCGGGCCTTTCGTTTCCTCCGTCTGTGGATGAATCTCCTTTTGTTTGTTGGAAAACTTTTTTTTAGTATGTATAGTTGTATTCGGGCTAAATTATATTTGATTCTTCTAACTGCTTCGCGAGGCAAAGAACAAAGAGATGAAGAGAGGTGTGCGCCACTAGACTGAGCAGGGCACCCTCGAGGCCTGACTTGGCCTATGTTTTTCACCTATTCATTCGCCTTCCCACAACGGCAAGTCAGAGAATGAACAGGTGTGAGATAATACATTAAGAAATTTTAGGACACATTATCATTAGCACACCTACTAGTAGTCTGGTATTTTAGGTTTTTTAATTTACTAAGATAATTATTCCTTATATATGGATAAATTAGAGTTGGGTTTATATTTGATTCTTCTAACTGCTTCGCGAGGCAAAGAGCAAAGAGATGAAGAGAGGAGTGCGCCACTAGACTGAGCAGGGCACCCTCAAGGCCTGACTGTTTTTCACCTATTCATTCTCCTTCCCACAACGTCAAGTAGAATAGAATAGAATAGAATAGAATGCCTTTATTGTCACTATACACAGTACAATGAGATTAAGAGCACTCCATCTCAGTGCAACACACAATGTAAACAAATGACACGGAATAGAATGGGGAGGGGTTGTGCACAGTTCTATGCGTTTTGTATATATATGTATATGAAATAAATATAGAAACAAAATAAAAAACTATGTTTTTACAAGATATAAATATGGAGATATTTACAGCTGTATTGTATGTACACTAAATATTGCACATTGCTAAGTATTGCACATATTCCAGTATAATGTACATACATGTACAGTATGATTGCACATTTCCGTATGCAGAGTATTGCACAGTAGCTGGTAATGGAGTAATGGAGTCTGGGAATAGACTGGTATGTAGGTGGTAATGGAAGTCTGGGGATAGACTATCAGTGCATCTGTGAGTTGAGAAGTGTTATTGCTTTTGGGAAAAAACTGTACTTAAGTCTGTTTGTCCTTGATCTGATGCATCTGTACCGCCTTCCTGAGGGCAACAGGTCAAAAAGTACAGATCCGGGGTGCGAGCTGTCCATTGTGATGCGTTTCGCTCTGCTGGCGCAGCGGGAGGTGTAGATGTCCATCAGGGATGGGAGAGGGCAGCCAATAATCTTCTGTGCTGTCTTTACTACCCTCTGAAGCCTCTCCCTGTCTGCCATGGTGCAGCTGCCATACCACACTGTGATACAGTACGTCAGCAGGCTCTCGATGGAAGAGCGGTAGAAGGTCAGCAGCAGGTTGGAATCCAGGTTGTGCTTCCTGAGGACTCTCAGGAAGCGTAGTCGCTGCTGAGCCTTCTTGATGACGGCTGTGATGTTGTCTGTCCAGGTGATGTTGGTAGACATTTGGACTCCGAGGAACCGGAAGGTGCGGACACTCTCCACACACTCGCCGTTGATGGACAGGGGGTCTGGGTCAGTGCTGTGCTTCCTGAAGTCAACGATGATCTCTTTTGTTTTCTTGGTGTTCAGAGCCAGGTTATTCTCTGAACACCAAGCTGCCAACTTCAGGACCTCCTTCCTGTAGGCTGTCTCGTCTCCTTCTGAGATGAGTCCGACCACTGTGGTATCGTCAGCAAACTTGACGATGAGGTTGCTGTCACAGGCCGGACTGCAGTCATAGGTGTAGAGGCAGTACAGGAGGGGGCTCAGCACACAGCCTTGTGGTGAGCCGGTGCTAAGCATACGAGTGGAGGAGAGGTGGGGGCCAAGTCTCACAGTTTGGGGCCGGTCAGTGAGAAAGTTCTTGATCCAGGCACATGTGAGGGGGGGGGGAGTCCAAGGGTGCCCAGTTTGGTGATAAGAATGTCCGGGATGATTGTGTTGAAAGCAGAGCTGTAGTCCATAAAGAGCATTTGGACGTAGCTGTGCTGCTGCTCCATGTGGCTCAGTGCAAAGTGGAGAGCTGCTGCTATGGAGTCCTCTGTTGACCTGTTTGCACGGTATGCGAACTGGTGGGGGTCGAAGTCTGGGGGCAGAGAGTCTTTGATGTGCTGAAGTACCAATCTATCGAAGCACTTCATGATTACCGGTGTGAGGGCCACAGGGCGGTAATCATTAAGGTTGGTGATGGTAGACTTTTTCGGCACTGGTATGACTGTGGCTGACTTCAGGCAGGGCGGGATGATGGCTTGGGACAGGGAGAGATTGAAGATGTTGGTGAAGGTGAGGGCGAGCTGGTGGGCACACGTTTTGAGCACCTTGCCGGGTACTCCATCAGGACCAGCAGCCTTTTTGGGGTTCACTGCCAGGAGCACCCGTCTGACATCGCGCTCCTGTACAGTGATTGGAGTGGTGTGGGAGCCGGGTGGGGGTGGAGGTCGGGCAGGAGCAGGAGAGTGCTGCTGAGATGCATCAAAGCGAGCAAAGAAGCAGTTCAGCTCCTCTGCCAACGATGCACTCAGTACTCCTGCTGTCACATCACAGCCTCTGAAGTTTGTGATGTTCTGTATGCACTGCCACACCTCCCGTGAGTTGTTGCTGGACATGTGGGACTCTATTTTCCTCTTGTAGTCCGCCTTGGCTTTTTTAATCCCTCTCTTCAGGTCAGCTCGAGCGGCGCTGTACATAGCTCTGTCGCCTGACCTGAAGGCGGCATCATGGGCTCTGAGGAGAGAGCGGACCTGGCTGGTCATCCATGGTTTCTGGTTTGGGTAAACCCGAATGATTTTGTCCACAGTCACATTTCCGATGCAGAACTTGATATAGTCCAGCACCGCTCCTGTGAATGTTTCCAGTTCCTGGTGTTCAAACAAGTCCCAGTCTGTCTGTTCAAAGCAGTCCTGTAGTTTTGAGAGTGCATTGTCAGGCCAGGTTGTAACAGTCTTTATGGTGGGCCTGGTTCTGTGCCGTAGGGGGGTGTAGGTTGGGGAGAGCAGAAGGGAAAGATGGTCTGACTGTCCGGGGTGGGGGAGGGGTATGGCTCTGTACGCATGCTTAATATTCGTGTAAACATGATCCAGAGTGTTCTCCCCCCTTGTTGAACACTTTACATGCTGGTAGAATTTCGGTAGTACCGTCTTCAAGTTGGCCTTATTAAAGTCTCCTGCAATCACGTGAACACCGTCAGGGTAAGTACGCTGCTGCTCGTTTATGGTGTTCAGCAGGAGAGAGAGCGCTTTGTTTACATTAGCGTCTGGCGGTATATACACAGCTGTTACGATCACTATTGTTAGCTCTCTAGGCATCGAAAAGGGCTGAAATCTTACCGACATGTACTCTAGATCTGGGGAGCAGTGTTTGTCTATGATTGTCCCGTTGTTACACCAGTTATCATGCACGTAAATACACAGCCCCCCACCTCTGCTCTTGCCAGAGTTCTCAGTCCTGTCCCAGCACAGCAGAGTGCGGCCTGCTAGCTGCACACTAGCATCGGGTATCGCCGGATGAAGCCAGGTTTCGGTAATAATCAAGACACAGCAGTCACGAACATAGCGATTTCCAGCAAGTTGTAGTTCCAAGTCGTCCGTTTTATGCACCAGGGATCTGGCATTGGAGAGATAGAGGCTCGGGAGAGGTGGCTTGTGTGGTTGATTCCTTAGCCTTAGCATAGCACCGGACCTGCGGCCTCGCTTCTGCTTCCTCTCCTTCCTCCATCTGCGCTGCCTCCCAGACCCGATAACAATCCACAGAGAGCCCGGCGGTCTCGCTATGTCGTCTGGGATGTTATGTGTGTGTCTAAAGTCACTCGAAACAGCAAACTGATGCTGGGCACCGATGTCCAAAAGTTTCTGGTGGGTGTAATGGATGTTCGCAGAACAGAAAGTGCACAAACAAACAAGAAAGAAGTACAAAAACAACAAAAAAGAGCACTGAAAGAGAGAGCCGTAAGCCGCAGCGACCACACGTCGCACCGCCATCTTGAAGTCAGAGAACAAACAGGTGTGAGATAATACATTAAGAAATTTTAGGACACATTATCATTAGCGCACCTACTAGTAGTCTGGTATTTTAGCTTTTTTAATTTACTAAGATAATTATTCCTTATATATGGATAAATTAGAGTTAGATTTATATTTGATTCTTCTAACTGCTTTGCGAGGCAAAGAACAAAGAGATGAAGAGAGGAGTGCGCCACTAGACTGAGCAGGGCACCCTCGAGGCCTGACTTGGCCTGTTTTTCACCTATTCATTCTCCTTCCCACAACGGCAAGTCAGAGAACGAACAGGTGTGAGATAGTAGATTAAGAAATTTTAGGACACATCATCAGTAGTGTACCTCAGAGTCATCAGGTGTTTCGGCCTTTAAACACTATACACCTTCATCTGAAGTGGCCAGCCATAGGTTGATCATGCCTAGGCTTGTGTCCCATGTCCAATTTAGTTATTTATCATTTAGAAAGTAATTAGTTTTATTATTTTTATCATTATTGTCATTATCACTGTTATTGTTATTAATATAGTTAGAAGACTGGGCGCTCATTTAAGGTCTGTATGACCCAGACCACCGTCCCTGCGTGCTGTCCTAGTGGATCCAGGGGGGCTGAATACTTACCCCCTGCCCAACTGACCCTTTGTTAACACTGCTAGGTTACCCAGGTCAGCCAGACAGGGCCTGTGAATCGGTCTCATCTTGGGGCCCATCCCAGTTAGTTTCCCCAAGTAATGGGTAGCCAACCAGGATCCAGTCTCCATGCATCTCAGGGATGCAAGCCCACCGCGAGCGAATCGCTGTCTCTCGAACGCCCAGAGATATCAGAGCTGGTGCCAAAGCCTCCTGTTTGTTGACACCATTGGGCATCACAGGTTGCTTAATGCAGTTTTGGGCCTACTCTGGCATACACCAGAGCTCAGAATCCAAAGACCAAGGGCCCAGGGCCAGCCGCGAACTGATCACTGCCTCCCAGGACCCTCAGAATCGGAAACCGTGCCGCAATCACCCATTGCCAGGTGATCGACTCCAAGCCCCGGGAAGGTAGGTACCGTGTAATACGTCACCCCCCAGACAGTTTGGGCGGAGATCCAAGCCAGCAGATAACTTCCCTTTGAATTCCAGGCTGGTGTTAGCCAACACTGAAATTTTTCTGGGAAGATACCAAGCTTCTACCGCTTTGGCTCTCCTGTTTGGGGTTGTACACCAATGGCGGACTCATCCCTTACCTTTAAAGATGTAGGATGAGTCAAGCTTCTACCATCAGCGCTCCCCCCACCTGAATGTATTGTGGTTTTGGTAAGCCTAGTTTATCTTAGCAGTAGTAAATTCCATCAGGATGAATGCTTATGGTTTTATGATGTAGAATTGTTGGAAAAGGTGTGTAGTTTTATTAGCAAAAAGTTCTACGTCTCTATCTAATTTCGTTTAAAAGTTATTAACATTTAAAGGTGTGGAGTTGTTCCCATTTGCATATTGGGAGAATTCGCATATTTGGGAAAATTTGCATGTTTTCAAAAGGTTCTACGTCTCTATCTAATCATTTGAAGATGTGGAGTTGTTCCCATTGCATATTGGGAAAATTTGCATGTTTTTCTTGGGAATCTACCGTCCTCTAAAGCTTTACTCATTTTGGTGTAGTTCTGGGTTTAATGCTGTATTCAATGTACTTGATCCCCTCATCAGGGGATCACCCACTCCGTTCTCCCCAAAGGGATGAACACCAGGCTCCCAAACTCGTGTTCTGTAGTTTGGGGTCCATCCATGGTTAAAGTCAGGGGGCCCATTGTTGGGTCCCCTGACTACAGATGG